>NC_056743.1:528813478-528973478 GCF_019279795.1 Protopterus annectens
GAAGTCTAAGGTCCAAAGACACACTGGATGCAGCATATATAAAGAACATTTATTTATTTATTTTACATTTGTTTTCCAGGATTATCTGACTGGATGTGGGTCCTTCTTCAGCGGAGGCCAGGGGAGAAAAGCTACACAAACAATTACATAGACAGTAATCAATGTTTAACATAGTAGAAAATAAACAATGTTTACAGAACAGTATAACATTACAATCTTGTCTTGGCATTGGTTTCTTGGAATATTTAGTACATTATACAGTAATCACCTGCTTTGCAACATTCACAGTAATAAAGCAATGACAAGTAACTACAGTAAATCAGTGACGACAAATACTCTAGCAAACAGTTTAGCATAAGGCTTAACATTGTAAGATGCATTGTACAAGCTTTTTGTCTTCAGTTTAAACACAATATATATACACATAGTAATACAGTGCTGATAAAGACCGACTGGTATGTGGCCTAACAATATATGATATAACTAGATCTATTTCTTTTAACAGGTACTGGTGCTACACTTCAGCATCTGTCAGTCAGTAACCTGGTGGAGTGAAGCAGCTGAGAAGAATTGTAGGAGATGTGTAGAGTGTAGTAGAATGGAATGGAGGAGGGACTGGTGGATATATAGGTAAAGTAATAAGAGTGAGAGGTGGGTGCTTGGATTAACCTGGGCTTTTGCAGTTGCAGAGCCAAGAGTTCATCAAATGGGTTTTTAGGGACCTTTTAAATTCATTTGTAGAGGACATGGCTGTGATGAAAGGGGGAAGTTTATTAGTCTATTGTGTTAGAATAGAGGGATGAGCCAGCGGTATTGTTATCTTTAGAAACTTTGAGGAATAGTTTGTTGTTTGAGCAGAGATTTCTGGTGGATTAGTAAGGTATTATTAGGTCTTGAACTGAAGGTTTTTTTTGGGGATGATATGTAATCTTATGTCACAGGAGTAGTTGATTATATAGAAGCAGGTGAGGAAGTTCCCACTATTTGAGCTGTTTGAATACTACACAGTGGTGGGATCTGTAGGAGCTGTTGGTGAATTTGGCTATTTTATTATAGCAGGATTGTAGTTTGGTTAATTCTGATTTCTAAGATTGGTGAGGATTGGAGAGGCATGTAAGTAGTGTATTGATAACGTGTTCAGGCAATTGTGGCCCTAAGTAGTGTTTGTTAGGAACTGTGTTCCTATATAAGATACCTAGTTTTTTATGGACCTTCTTTATGGTGAGAGAAATATGGGTGTCAAACCTCATGTTACTGTCAATCACAGTCAATCACAACCCCAAAGCAGCTTAGTATGGGTAACAGGAGATATAAGAGTCCTGTTAAGAGACTGGATGTTAAAAGAAAAGTTGGGATTGTTATGTTGTGTGGGTCAGAAGATAGGTTTTGTTTGGGTCAAGTATTAACTGGTGGTCAGTTAGCCATGACTCAACAGAGAGAAAGGATAATCAAGTTTGATTGTGTAGTTCCTGGGGGGGAAGAGACAGTGCAGATTAATGTTGAGTCATCCGCATACTGTATGACTGTGGAGAGTAGAGGTTTAGAGGTTATTGGTGAAAACAGTGAATAACAGAGGTCCAAGAATGGAGCCCTGTGGAACTGCTACTGGAAGCAGGGTTGATAGCTATTGGCCGCACTTTACTGCCTGCTGTCTCAGTTAGATAATTATGAAACAATGTTAGAGTGGCCTGGCTGAGATTAAATTCTGATAGAGCATTTATTAGCTTGTTATGATTGACCATATCAAAGGCATTGGATAGGACTTGGAACATAGCGGAACATATTTACCTTTGTGTCTATAGCAGTTAACTATGTAAGTGAATGACATGAGAGCTGTGGTTGTGCTATGGTGAGGTCTGAACCTGTGTTAACTGCTGGTCAACAGACTCTATGTTGTTCAGGTGTTCCATAATTTGTAAGTGAATACACCTTTCTAGTATTTTTGGAGGGGGGGGGGAGAGTATGGCTATGGGTTGGTAATTTGTTAGTTCATTTGAGTTGCCTCCTTTATGAAGGGGAATAATGTGATATCTTCCAGAGGTCTGGGGCTATTTTTTTTTTTATAGATGGAGCGGTTGAGAAGGATGGCGACCAGGTAAGCTAGTGCATCAGCAGTAATTTAAAAAATTCTGCTGGGAATTTGTCTGCAGCCAGAGTGGTTGGTTTTAGTTGAGTAATTTTTTAATCAGACTAACAGACACTGGTTAAGGGTGAAGCGATCTTCGTTAGTATAGGGGTTTATGCTCTACATCGGCGACAGGGGAGGTTTGAGAATATGCTAGTTTGAGTTGCAATACTAGTTCAGGTGTCTGTGGTAGTGGGGGGAGGGGTTTTGGATTTACCTGGTCAGAGGACATAATTGATAGCTGTCCAAAACAATCTAGGGTTATGCTGGTGTTTTATTTGGATGTTATGGTAGTAGTTTATTTTGACTGCATTGATCATTTTTTTGGCTTTGTTTCTTAGTTCTATGTATATTTGTTTTGAATGAATTGCTTTTTCTTTGTTGGACTTACACCAGGCTTTACCTCTAGGAGAAGAGACCTGGTTTCCTTGGTCTGATTCTAATGGTTCTAGGAAGAGCATGGGTCTTTAATATGTGTTTAGGAATGTGGAGTTAAAGTAATTAGTGGCTTTGTTTAGGTTGAGTTGCTTTATGGGTTTTGAATTGCAGGCCTTTTAAAGCTGAGATGAAGTTGGCTGGGATGAAGTTCTTTTTATTATGTATTTGTTGATAGGTAGTTAGTTTCTCTAAAGTTGGCCAGTGTCTAATTATATAGGTAGGCATGTGATCACTCAGGCTGACAGGTAGGCTGCCAGACTTATCTGAGATGGTTTATCAGTATCCAATCTAGGATAGGCTGTGTTTGTTGCTTTGTCTGTTCTAGTAGGTGTTTTGATTACCTGGTTGAAGCCATGGAGACAGATATGGGGTAGTGGGTATAGTAGAGTTGCATTGTGACCAATCAATGTTAAAGTCCCCTAGAATAATGGTTTCTTGAAGTAGTGCCTCTGATGCCCAGTGGAGTATGTTTTCAAGGGTGGTTATATTATTGTTACTGGGCAGAAAGTAATATCCAATTAAGTTAATAGATGTTCTACTCCCTGGCGAATGCTGACATTTGTGCAGTCACAGAAACCTGGTTCAAAGCAGTGGAGAGCACCCCAGCCATATCAGGTTACTCATCCTATCATACGTTCAGACCCCAAACCATGGGCAGCAAAGCAAAAGGAGGTGGAGTTGCAATATATATAAAAAAGGCATACACACCTCCAGGCTGGTCACACAGCATGACACAAAGGAAACACTCCAGGCCCAGTTAATAATTGACAAGATCCAAATCATAGCTAGCGATAGGGTTCCAAATTTAACTCAAGATGCCCTGTCCACCTATCTGGACTTCTAAGAATCTATCAAGACTCAACCCTTTAACCTGATCCTGGGTGACTAACTATCAAACTATACACTGGAAGAAATACTCATGCCAAAACTCAAATGCCTAGAGATTCCTTGATTTCGTCAATGCAAGTGCCTTGGACCAGTTGGTTGACACCCCCAAAAGTGGTGAAAATATCTTGGACTTTGTATTAACCAATATGAGTAACCACTGCAGGATCCCTACAGTGTCATCATCCCTGGTAAGATCCGACCAGAAAGAGGTCACTTTCGAAGTCACCATCTTCCCGACTTCTCCAAAACTGATTACAACCTCTTGAGGGAAGGTATAAGCAGCTTCTCAAACCCATCCCCCTCCAAAGGAACAGACAAGTCCAAACCTACACGAAATTACTGTATGAGCATTTATATAGCTGCATGGAATCAGGAATACCAGAAAGGACAAAATTTGCCTCCTCAAGGAAGAGTGGATATCTGCAATAAATAAATTCTATAATAAAAGGAAAAAATTGCTGTCCAGTACCAAGAAGGAGCAGGTGCCTAATTGGAAGTAATCTCTTTTTAGCCTGAGCAAGCGTATAAGACCACTAGTGGAATCCTCCAAAGCAGAGTCCAAACTGGCCACATCTACTAAAGACAAGGCCTTTTGCACATATGTCTGCAATCTGAAAGGAAGGACCCAGATCTGCTCAGAATTGGTGGTCAAGGACACCACAAATGCTGTAGATATAAACAACCTGTTGGGTAGACACATTCAGTGAAAACTTCACCCCTCTGCCCCCATCAGTAAATCAGAACATCCTTAGTACCTGCCCCCCCCACCTTATCTCTAGGGAGCAAGTCATAACTACCCTCTCAAAAGCAAAAAAGTACAGCCTCCATGGGACATAACATCCCAGGCTGCATCCTACATGAACTCCGGCAAGAACTTGCAGCATCATTAGGCACTCTATTCAACCAAAGCCTGCATACTAGCTTTGTCCCAGCTGAGTGGAGGACAGCCAATGTCATCTCTTTGCAAAAAGATGGACCGTCCACCAATCTAGGAAATTATAGACCCATCAGCCTAACTAGCCTGATTTACAGAGCTATGGATCGGATTATCATGGACCTCATTAACAAGTGCATTGGCAACCTACAAACACTATCTCACACAGTATGCTTTCATCAAGTGGAGGTCATACTTATTAAATTTGGTTGACTTCTTTCAGACAGATCACCAAAGCCTTGGACAAGTGCAAGACTGTGCACACTGCCTACCTTGACCTGACCAAAGCCTTCAATACTATTCACCACTCAGGTATAACAAACTCTCTCAACTAGGCATCAATCCATATGTTACTAGATGGGTAGCAAACTGACTCACTGATAGAAGTCACCTAGTCAAAATAGAGGAGGCCACCTAAAGCAGCAGACCCGGAAATTGCAGTGTACCCCAGGGATCAGTCTTGGGGCCTCTGCTGTTTGGGATATACTTTTCCGAGGTGCAGGCCAAAACCAGTTGGCTATGGCTGACCAAGTTAGCAGATGACTGCAAGTTCATAATCTTGAATATCTTCAGGCACAGAGTCAGCCAGAAACTACTCTGCAAAAAGGATCAATAGCCTGACTAAAACTCAGGCTGTCCCAATAAACTACTCCTATCCAAAGAACTTTGAGTAGATAACAGAAAATCCCTCAGCACTGAATAAAGTAACCAACGTAGAACTCCAAGTAACAGAAAAGCAAAAAGATCCATTGGTCACAGCAGACAACTTTAATCCAAAAATATTAAGTGCTTTCACGGAATCCTTCCGCTTCATCAGACAAACAGTGAATGCAAAGAACATCATATTTAAAAAGGTTCACTATATCAAATTAACCAATCAACAGTTATGCTAGTAATTAGAGCCCTATTAACACTAAAAAGGCCATAGTTGCAATACCCAAAATAAAATAGAAAATTACTACATTTATATCAAGTAGGTGAACATATATAATGTTTAAATACATTATATGCAAGATGGTCTATAGGAATCTATGCTGATAGTTTCTGGATTCTGATTTTCCCTGCAGCCACATAAAATTCTGTTTTAGATCATTAATAAATCATTGTCATTTTTAATGGGGTCTCAATTTTTTCCAGGAAGGACATTTAGAATAGTTATGTCAGAAACTGTTTGTAATCTTACAGATCCAATTATTGTCTCCATACCTATAGTGCATGTCATGTGCAATCTATTCACATCATCCAGACATTCATAAAACAATGTAAACTTTTTAGTTCAAGAAATTCCTTCAACAGAATTCAGTCTTAAATGGATTTAAATTATTCTTCATTAGTGAAACTGAAATGTGCACCAATTATGTAATTACATTGGATGATTTATAACCATGCAAAAAGACAGTAGCTTTATCATAATACAATAGGTTTAAGAAGAATGGGATAATGCTTTTACAGTTTGCCTCCTTTTCTAAAACACTGTCAGTGGCACTATCCAATGCTCCCATAAAGGAGTCCAGGTCTTTCCTGTTTTTAACTACCCATCCTGGGAAATAAACTTATAGTTCTGTTATTTCATGCAATTTTGATCATGTAGTTTTTATTTATGAAGTTCCTAAACCTTTGCTTGTTAAATGTTATTTCCCCAGCAAAATTACAATTACTGTTTACACTGGGCATCTACACCAAAGTATTCCATCTTCTGTGGTCCATCGTCCCATACTGGGAGGATAGCATTCCACAGAGGTTTTCTATTCTCTGTAGTTAATGACATATGACACCACATTGTAGATCTACCACAAAAGAGTGATAAATGAGGCCCACAGCAAGGCCATTTCAGGAGAATGTACCTTGAGGAAACCTTGCCATCTTAATGTCCCAAGTCCTCTCGCATCTCAGATTTCCCCTAAAGCAAGCCCCAGCCATTAAGAGTTCTTGTATTTAATAACTCAGGTCAGATGGTATGGAGAGACCAAAAGAATTTGTCTAAAGGAATCAACATAACATGGCATTTCCTTAAGCACCTCAGCATAACCTACTGTACTACCAGACATATCACATAGTCCATTTCCTTGCTGGTTTTAAAATGCTACACTATTGTTTTTCTTTATTATTTCAAATTATTCATTACATGGGAAAGATTAACAGCCCATCAACGGGTAGGGAGTAATCCATTCACCCTATTATCCCAGTCTTAAGCTATCTTTGACAGATGTCATCACTCAATTCTTTCAACATACATGCCCAAAATGAAACAGGTTCCCATGTCCATAACACAGTCACAGAACACAAAGGGTATCTAATCTAAGGTCAGCTCTCCCAACCATCCAAAATCACACCCAAGGCAGACAGTGCTCACAACATAAAACCTATCTGTGCAGCTTATAACTACAATTTCAAACATTACCTGTTAATCTTTCCTCAGTATAACAGCTGTCAGTAGACTGTTCACTTCTTCCAGCTGACATACTTCAAAAAATACTGATTTTTCTCCCTGTTCTTACCTTCTCTACAAAAATTGTCCTGCTCTACTGACCTGTGAACACTACCTGTAAAAGTTGTATGTATGCCCAAAAGTTCAATTCACATAGCTCAACATTTTACAAACTAAAAGCAATCCGCTGTCATCTATTAAGCCCCACACCTTGCATTACTATAGCAGGATGCAGCCATAAACACCCTGGCCATTCTTGCAAATTAAATCTGTTAAGAGTAACGTCTGACACAGGTTAAGCAAATTATTACAACATGCCCTCTACCAACTATGAAAATGTCACTAATCTAGCAAATTATAAACTAGTAAAATAAATCATTACTTCTTAGGACTGAGTGGATCAGCAAAATAAATATGGTATAATTGATCTTTTTATGTCAGTTCAAGCTATAAAAGCAGAAGCCCAAAATATTTAACATGACTGCAAATGCAAAAAATGCGTGAAATGTAAGCAGTGGAGGCTTTTGTTTTTTCTTACCAATAGGAAACTGGATGCAGTTTGTAAATATATGTGCAGAAGCAAACTTTTAGCAGGGGAGCAAGTGTACTCAAAGTCCGCAGGTGGAGCTGCACATACCATAGCCTAACTTCATAATTAATTCTAAGGTCCTACTACCTCAGTGAGGCTGATCTTTTTCAAATCAGTCTCAACTAACGTCTTCCTCAGAGCTTATGTGACCATCGAGTTGAAATGGTAAAGCAGTTGGCTCAGGGAGGCTTGCTCCCTACACAGACATTTTCATAAAATATCTGTGCTCTGCTCTCATAACATTGTACTTCGACATTATTTTGCATGTTGGCATTTCCTTTGCCATAAAGTTTTCCCGGTGCTTGTTGTTTTCAACTGTAGGTTTGACATTTTGAGTTTGCTCATTAATGATATGAGCTTTTGCAATTTGGTAGCAGACCATGAAGAACATTAACACAATAATGGAACTAGGCAAAGGCACATTCAGATCACGGATTTAAAATTACAACACAGATGCATGTGTTTAGCCAGGGATGTGAATCACCACAGGTGCATTCAAACACACTGATTACACTGCATCTTGTATTTGCACTATAAACCATGGCTGCAATTATAGGAATAAGGAACATCTGCTTCCCTTAAATATCAATTAGTATTATTGGCTGGCAGCATAATTCAAACATTTCTTTGCTAAGGTACCAACCCATGTACTTGCCGCTACTGCAATAAATAGGAAGCACTGCTGGAAATACTGTTTTAAGTGATTTTTTTTTTTTTTTTTTTTTTTTTTTTAAGCATGCACTTTCTGACCCACTGACTTTCATTTGAATGTTCAAATGTTTGATGACCTGTCATAGGTCAAATAAACATGCAATAATTTAAATTATACTGTAATCAAGGATATACGTTCACTGCAGAGTCCTTTTAACCCTATTTAAATCTTTGGCTGGTCAGCATTCACGGCAGAAGTCTGTTACTCCAGATTTTACATTACTAGTCACTGTTAATGCAGCCTTGATGTATTGAGCTGATGCACCACAGGAGTTTGATTCTGGAAGTAATTTAAACTAAAGCTTACTTGGCTCTCTTATGAGTTGCAGTGCACTCCTAGAGTAACCTACAGATAGCCCCCACTCTCCCCAGAGTTTTCAAGGCATGGGAGGGGGAATGGGTTTAGGTTGTCAGGTCTTTTAAACCTCACTGAGCTTGTATTACTCTCACATCTATTTGATTTGGAGTTTATTCAGTTTATAGTGCCATAAACTCTCTGCATACTAATATGGCCACTTGAAATGGAAGAGTCATAATTAATTATAAACCTCTTTTTAAAAAAATCCACATTAGTGGACTACACATGTATGTGCTACTTGTCTTCTGTAGTTGCATTTATACAGCATTCTTCCAAGCCAAAACACTTTACTACTGCTGAATCATAAAATGACCACAGTAACAAATCTGCGATCACCATGCATGTCCCTGTGGGATTTGTCAACCTTCATGCTGACCTAACTACATCTCTCTCCCTGCTTACATCAATATGGAATTGATTTTGGCACTTAATGACTACCAAATGTATAGTACATACATCTCCTATACTCTGATCAAGTACACCTATGTCAACTAGACATAACAGGTCTCTCAAAAATGTGGTTAAAGTTTTGCATTCTTCATACCAAGTTTATCCACATGGTCATCAAGAGTAATGTACATGCTTGAGAAACAAGAAAATGGCAGATGCAGATAATGCCAGTAAAATTCAGTCAGTCATCACATAGATATCTTATTATAAGGAACATAGAGGTTTGTCTATTACTGGGCAGAAGTAGAAAGCATCTAAATCTTTGTCTGCATCTAGCTGGACCTGAATGTGCAGCTTAACTCCTCTATCATAATACTTTTCTGATACTAGTCTGTGCAACTAAATTCTGATATAGTTTTCTCATAGCTCTATTAACATGGATGAATGATGTATATGAAAATCAATAACAAACTGTGCTGTCACAGTTATTAATCACCATTAGATCACTTTTAGGACTTAACTAACTGGCATGCAGTAAATGATATAAACTGTTGTATAATTTGCCGAGATATTTTCTTTTATAGGTCAAAAAAGTCACAGGAAGGGACTAAAGGTCTTTGTCACTTTATCTAAACAAGCCACACTCAAGATGATTTGTCTAAAATCTGATGGATGGCTTTACTAGCCTTTGGCAGGAATATATACTAGAGCAACTACAGACATATTGGCAAGCTATCTGACTTGGCCAGTAATCATAATGTTTGACATCAATCAACCCTTTCTCGTATAATATTCTCAGAGTCAGGAAATATAAAACTTCTTTCTACCTCAGGAGTCAGCAATTTTTAAAGCAGGACTAAATGGATACGACTAATGATGATCCATTAAAATGCTATGATATTGCATTGCATTAGAATAAAAATCCCTTAGGATTGCTGGCTTGTAGGCCTGAAGAGCCCATGAAAGAATAAGCAAATAACTGCCCGTTCAACAGGACTGTCAAATGTGCAGGAGAAAATGACTGACCATAAAGCCACATTCAAAACTGATAAGGTAGCGTACAGAGCACATGATAGCAAATGCAGAAATGAATGCAGCACTGCCAAGCGAACTCCCTTATGAAAGTATAGTATCTAGGTTTTCTGAAAACATTGTACAAAAATGTCACAAGGTGAGCAATAATTTTGCAAATACTAATTTTCCCCATAAACAGAGCCCAGTTACGAAATGTTCACAATTAACTAGACAGTGCAATACTATGCTGTGATTGCATCAGCTAGCAATCCCACTATCGCAAGTCACCGGTTTACCTCGGACCTTTTTCAAAATTTAATTCTAAGAAAATGTAAGCTTGTTAGGGACACAGTGAAGAAAATTTTCCTTAAAAGTGGAATAGAGTTTTATATTGAAGAGTCCACTTTATCACCAAATTTTTATGACTAATAGATGCTGATTGGTTTTCCACAAACCTTGCTCTTAAAAAGACCTCTTAAGGAAAGTGGGGTGCCTGAGCAGTGGAAGAGGCCTCTGATATGTCAAACAAAATGGATCAATATAGTGTTATACAAGCTTCCATCCTCTGTCCCTTTTCTAAAGTCACTGAAAGGTTAGCTAATGCTGTGTCAGAAGGATAAATCACTATCTACAGCCGAGATAACACATGTTCAATTAGCATTTCCATTTTCTGAGGCACTGACCGGGATGGATGGGAGTGCCCATCTCAGAGGGGAAAGAAATTCATCAATGTGATCCCTGAAAGGAGGTGTGGTCCATAGAAATAAGGAGCGCTCAGACAGAAGAGACCAATGCAGGAGGTAAAGCAAGGATTGGTAACTTAGCAAAACACAAAATCCTCCTCGTACGACACCCTAGGATGCCTTTACAATCCACACAGCCCCCAGCTCAGCAAAGAAAATCTGTAGGTGGAAAGAGGAGGAGCTGGTAGACCAGGAGATGAGGGGAACACTGGGATGATAAATTATGATGTAAAAAGATGGGAAGTATCACTGAAAGGTTATACATTACAAAATTAGTACGCACTCCTCGCCTTGCACATCATGACTTCCTAGACACCCAATGAATATCCAAATCCACTAAGCTACAAGATAGGTTTAATGTTAATTAAAATAAAGCAGAATTCATGAGAGCACTTTTTTCTCTCAAAGCATTCATCTTGGTAAATGCAAACCTCTTCTGCTCAAGACCTCTTGGTAATACCAAAAGTAATGGGGCACAAAGCTGAAAATCAGAAATAGCTTTTAAATATTACTTTTAACTCACTTAAGTTAATAGAACTGCTTATGTATTAACATGCTTTTTCCAAGCAAGAAACTCTTTCTGGCATTACTGACAGACTATAACCTGTAGTGATTTACCTGATGTTATATGATGGACAGGGTAACAATATTAATCAGAATCAGGAGAGACAGTCTGTAAAATGAGGGGTAGTTGGGAGGTATGAACAGATTATGTACTACGAATTATAAAAAAACAATGTTTTAGAGCTTAGAAGAGTGAACTGTGAATGGTTTTCTAGCTATGTAGTATTTACAATTACTAGTATCAACTTGTATTCGAGATTTTGGCTCAACAAATGCATCTGTATGCTGTAATTTAAATCACATTTCTTTTTGTGCTTTGATAATACCACCAGGTAATGTTCTTCATGGTCTGCTAAAGTGCAGAAGCTCAGATCATTAATGATCCAACTCAAAATCTCAAAACGGCAAAGTCAAAAACCAATAAGCACTGAGAAGACAAAGTCAAAGGAAATAACCTGCAAGATAATGCAGAAGCACAACCTTACAATAGCAAAGCAAGTTCAGAGCAAGCAGACTTCAACAAACTATTTAACTACTCCAACTCGATCACCATTCATAAAGGCATCTCAAACTACTGAGGAGGAAAAGAGAAGCAAAGTCAAAACCTTCAACTATGCCACTTAGACTTTGCTTCTCTTACTGTTTTATCAGTATTTTATGGGAAGTATTTATGAATGGTGATGTCAGAACATTGAAGTGATCACATGACTGATTATGCTAATCATGAACTTATTGCATAATCAGAGCTGCAGGCATCCTTCTCTAACCTTGAAGACTTGCCATGTAGCAGCAAAGTGAATGACTGCCCACATTTTAAGGTTCATTTTGTTTGGTAGAAACATTTCATGACAGGATTTCTCTTATCTACCTTGAAGGTGTACAGACTGCAGTACAGGTAAAATGGCTAACAAATGGGGTTCTCCAAAGTGGGACATTTTTTTGTAAAAATGTGAGGTTCTATATGAAAAAAAAAACCCATGGCCAGTGAAATGGACAGAGCTTTAATTTTTGACCAAAATAAAATCCTTATTCTTGTAATATTAGAGTTGTTTATGCCATTTAATTTAACCTGTAGGTGTTTCAGATACAAAATAATTTATTTAATTTTTCTTTTTTTTTTAATTTCTCCAAGTCTTTTTGGTCTCTAATACCATTACAGGAATGGACCCCAATCTTAAGTCAAAGTATGATTAAATTAGTATTTTCAATCTATGTTGTTAGCCAGAAGTGCTCTTCACAGCACCCACAATGCACCCAGTAATGACTCCTTCAATTCATATGGAGCTACATGTATTGGTAACATATTTAAGTATGATTGTAAATTCTTTTTTTATAAGAACTGTTTACTCCTACTACTACGGGAACTGTCAGGATATCTCTTCCACATTGCTCTTTCTGTCTACAAATCCTGGTATTTTATGAATGTGTCTCTCTGTACATAAGACACTAATCAATTTCAATAATCAATGCTACTTCTTGTCTTCTTTTCATGGACTACTATATCTGTTTTTCTCATGTCATTTTTTTGAAATGCTGGTAATGGAGGATCTCGTGATATTAACATTTTCTAGTTGATCTGGTCGATATAGTTGCTCCATATGAAGGGAGCATTCTCTCTCTCTTAATTTCACCAAATCTTTTGGGTTATTAATGCTATAACAAGAGTGGACCCCATTCCTAACTCAAAGTATGATTAAAGTTCATGATCTTTGATGTCAGCCAAAAGTGTTCTTTGCAGCACTCACATTGTGCCCAGTAATGATGACTCCTGCAATTTCTATGGGGTTACATGGATTGTAACACATCTAAACACAATTGTAAAAATTTTTTTATAAGACCCATTGCTCCAACTACTATTGGAACTGTCTGGGTATCTTTCTTCCACATTGCTCTCACTTCTGCCTGCAGATCCTGATATTTTATGACTGTCTCTCTCTGTATGCAAGACACTGTAGTCACTGGGTGTAGCAATTTCAATTATTAATGCTACTTTTGCCTTCTTTTCTTGGGCCACTATATCTTGTTTTCTAGCATATATCCTTTGAACCGTTGGTAATGGGTGAGCCCCCATGTGATGTAGAGTTCATAATTTTCTATGATGCTTTGTGGCTCATGTTTCCAGTGTTTTTCAGCTACTTCAAAACTGTAGTGTTTGCCCACTCCCTAATGCAATCTTGCCACATTGTTATGCCTTTCAGTATACAGCCCTTCTACCATTATATCACAACCAGCAACAAGATGTGCGAAAGTTTCCAATTCTGTTTTGCAAAACCTACATTTGTCTTTCTCCCACATGTTCAATGGACTTTGTAAAGCAATGTAAATGCAAGTCCATTGTCTTGGGCTGCCAATATTAACATTTTGCTTTTGGTTTAAATTCACCTCTCCTTAACCATTCCTGCTTCCACGATGATCAACATGAGGTTGTTACAAGAGTATTATATACTTGCAACTAAATTTATCCATTTTTTACATTTCTTGTCTTCCCTTCTCATCTGATCCTTCACCCTTATATTCTTTCTTTTGTTTTTTGGCACATTCAGTTGTTCCCTGATTTTTATCTACTTCTGGTATGATTTTCATTCCCACTTGAGGCAAATATGCTTCTGCTAAACTAAGCAGGGAGATCATTAATCTCATGTTTCAAAACTTTCATTATGTTTGGGTCTTGTGAGGTTAGCAGATATGCATGTAGTCCCATGATTGCAGATCTATACATGCAATCAATTTCATGGAGCCCCATACCTCCTTCAAAATGGAGGATATAAAACCTTGGTATGCACTGATTTTTCTAAATCATTTCATGACCATGAAGCATTCTTCTTGTTTTCCTGTCCAACACCTTTTGGGGCCAATCACCATTATCCTAATGTAAAAGTTTGGAAAGAGCAAATCTGATGATAGCTTGGACTTTGTGAAGTCTTCTAAAATATTGCTTACTAAGTTTTATTCACATTTATGTTTTTTTGTTGATCCTTCATCAATTCCCAAATGTTTATATACTCCCTTCTTGCTTAAGTTGTTTTAAATCACATTCTTGTCCCAAATTGTTTTCTTGGTGCTGCAACTATTCTGCTTTAAAGGTTGCTGTTGCACATTTATCAACTCCAAATGACATTCTTATATAATCTGAAAAAATTGACTTCCAGTTATGCTTTCAGTTCCTTATCTGATGAGCTATACAGTTTTAAATCATCTACAAAAAGAAGATGAGAAGTCTTTACAAGTTAGTTTCTGGGAGCAAAACTGTAGCCATTACCGAAATCTGAAAAGTAGACATCTTAATGGGTCAAGGGCACGACAAAATAGCAGCGGTGACAATGTCACCCTTGACATCCAATCTGATTTTTATCCCTGCAATAATAATTTGTCCTTTATCAAAGTTGAACTGCAAAGTGGTTTGCCAGTTTCATGGTCACTGTAATGTAATCAGTATAAGGTGCATCTTATACATTTTTAAACACTCCTCTATGACTGTGGAATGCTGTCAAATGATTTTTTGTAATATAAAAAATAAAAGTAAACCAGCACCATTGGATTTGGTAATAAAATAAATTTATTGCTAGTTATAAGAACCATTACCAGACAGGCTTCATCAAGCAAAAATGTTTTTATTATCTATCCATGTCATACTTCGATTCTGTCCCCTTTTTACAGTTCTCCATTATGACTATCAACACATGATCCTTTGCTCCATATGACTTATTATGCTTTTGTTCTATTGCCATGATGGAGTTTTCTTTCAAATGATTATAAACTCTGTTGGCATCAATTCCAGTGCATAGTTTGTACATCATCGGAAGGCAGGTTATTGATTTAGCTTTTAGGAAATCTTGTAGGTTCACTCAAGTATTTTTTTCCTACTGTTAACCAGACTGGTGTGTAGTCACTGTAAACATATAAACAGTTCTTATGCATGACCAAATCTTCATGTAAAGATGTTTATAGCCAGATGTTGGGTACTGCATCTGGGCCTGAGGTTTTCCAAATTAGGAGCTTTTAACTTCACTTCAGTCTCTCTCTATCCCATGTCAAATCCTGTACATTTGAAGTTTAATTTTTATTTTACATTTGTTGACCGGACTAGTCTAGCTGGATACATGTCCATTTTCAGTAGAGGCCCGGGGAGAAAAGCTCCACAAAAAGATGGGTTTATATAATCAAGAGTTGTTATACATTCAAATCAGAAATATTATACAAAAGGAAGGTGTTACACAAAAAAACTGGTTCATTAAGTATTACCAAGAAAAATACTTTGCAATACTTGAAATAAAAATGCCAGAAAATGTTTGTTCTTATGCTTTCTTTTACTTCTATCCGTTTAGAATCATAATGTTCTACAAGATCTCCATAGATATTTCTCTAAAATGCAGCCATTTCTTTTTTTTTTTGGTGGTGTTTTGATTCCTTTTTACCTCGTTTCCCGATGGTTTAAAAGCTTTTTTGGGTCATCAGAAATTGCTTATTTTTCCTTTATATTTATCTTCATATCTTCTAAGTTCTTCTTCCTGTGCTGATATTTTTAGTTATTCATGATGGTGCACAATAGATCTTGATGTATTCTGATACTGCACACTGCTTTTATCATGTCTATTTTTGAGTTCTTTTATTGATCTATTCTCTTTTCTATACTCTAACAATGACACTTTTTGTCTTAATTGCTTTATAGTTTTCTCTATTCGATATACTGTGATGGCATGTGCTTTTGTGTTAAGACTTACATTAGCTGCACATTAACATACCCTATTTACTTCTGTTGTATCACACAAATCTCTAAGGACAGTTATAAGTACTGTGTTCGTTTTATCAGACTTCGAACTTCTTAGGTTTTATTCACTTTCTGTAGTCTCTTTCACTGTCTTAATATGTCTGACCATTTCTATTAAATAAAGCAACGTGTCTCTTAGATCATTTCCTTCTAAACTGAGGACAGATTCTTTGTTCTCCATTTCTTGCGGGCATTCTACAAAAAGTTCTAGAGCATCTTGCTGTGCCACACACTCTTCGGTTTCATCCTGCGTCATCTCTTGATCTTTGACATGGGAGCTCACTGTCTACAACTCCTCAACACTGACTGTGTTGTAGTTGCCACGGTTTCCTGCTCCTTCTCTTGTTGTACAACTCCAACTGAATGTTTGTACTTGTTTCCAATGAAAGGCTCCAAAGTATCTTCATATGGTAATTGATCATGTTTCCTGCTCCACTGGTTTCTCCTTAATAAAGTGGATCCATTTCTCTATCCTGCTGTGATGTTATCTGAACTGGATTTTCTACACTAAATCCTTTACTTTGCAAATAAAGAAATAGAATAGAAACTGAGGTTATGAATTACCTTCTCTATTAATAATTCTGTTTTCTATGTTTCCTCGGTTTTATTTTTTGTATAGTAAAATTTTCTATGTCTGGATGCATTTTCCTGTACTTCTCTTCATCTATCTCTGCTGCTGCTCTTTTTGTACCGATTAGTTTTGCTTTCTCCTTTGTATAAATATTGCACCATATCAAATCTCTCTTTCCCATGTCCATAATTCTTATTCAGATTTCTCCTGCTCCTCCTTCCTTTGGGAACTCGTTTCATCATGCTGTGATGTGACCTGTGATATTTCTGCACTTAATCTTTCATTTCGCAAGTACTCCATAACTTCATCCTCTATTTTTTTACGTTGTACTTTACTAATCTTCTGTTCATTTCCTCTGATATTTTTTTATTGCGATATTTTTGATAACTGGATGCTTTTGGCTGTTTTTCTCTGAATATAATTGGAGCTGCCTTTTTCGTGCATCTGTATTAGATCAGTGAACGCTGACTGATCGAACTTATGCAAGGGGAAGCTTAAAATATCAAAGAAACAGTAACACAAATTTGTTCCTATGGAAAGAATGCGGTTGTCCGTTTCTGTTGCTTCGGTATTTTCAGTGCTGTGGTGGAAAGTTACGGGTTGGGTTCAGGTAAGTGTGAGATTGTGTGGATGTGAGTGTTAGGGCAGGTTAGGTGAGTTAGGGTTAGGGCGCGGGTTAGGTATGTGCACAGTTGTGTGGACGTGGGGATTAGGGCGGGTTAGGCAAGTTAGGGTTAGGGAGCGGGTGAGGTGAGTGTGCGATAGTGACGGACCTTAGGGTTAGGGTTAAGTTAAGTGGATAGTTAGTGGTGTGTATAGTTTAGTGTAGGGTTAGGTGTCAGATTTTAGGTGTGTGTGTGTGTGGATTGTTGTTTGTTTGGTGTGCTTGTGTTGTGTGTATGCGTTTTGGATCAGCGATTTTTTCCCTAGGAAACAAATCGCTGTTCTGACAGCTCGAGATTGTAAGCTTTCGCTTACATAAGTTCGATCAATCAGCGTTTTTTTTGTCAATTAATTTAGCTTTCTCCTTTGTATAAACATTGCGCCATAACAGATCTCTTTCTTTCCCTGCTCATATTTGTTTTTATATATCTTTCTAAAGTCTCTAGATGTTGTTCTTTATATCATCACTCTTCCTCAGATGCTTTTTCCTAACTGCCAATTCCATTGGTCTATGTAATGTTTTTCACAAAATTTTTTATTAATAAGCACACATTTTTATATGTGACTTCTGACACTTTTCTTGTGGAAGTATTTTTCTTTCCTCTAATTTCTCTATCAATCTTTTTGCACATCTTCTGTCTGGAAATTCAGGATTTCTTGCACAATAGTAACAATACATAATATCTTAATCATAAATATTCCAACTCTATCTTCTTAATGGCTTCTTTTTTGGCCTACCGGCTTTTGTGATTTTTGTAGACTGCTGCTTCCTCCTACAGCAGAGAGCCATCCTCCCCTCGGCCTGGCCTTGCCCCATTATAGGAATGTTATAGTGTCTTGAAGATTCTACAATAATCTTTCCAGTCCTAGCACCAGTTTGCCTACCAGAATTGGGCACTTGTCTGTCCTACGTCTTGTGCATCCAGCTACCTTGTCTTTTAACCCACTTCTGTCCATGATATATGCTATATAAAATATATACATCAGTGTTGTCTTGATGAGATTTTGTGAAAAATGGGGTCCACCTTGTGAGGGTACTCACCAAGACTTGCAGATGAATTAAATTCCAACAATACTACTATCCTTTGCTTCCTGACTCTCTCTCCATTTGGACTCTGTTAGAAATAAAAACTTATGATTTAGTGTTTTGTCCTAAAATCTTATTTGCCACATTTGGACGTCGCAAGTGATATTGCTTTGGTACTCATTTACTCCCACTATTAAACGCTTTCATCACATGCCGAAAAATGTTCTCATTGTGCGTGCCTACCACACAGCAATGACACCTACATCATCTAGATAAGGCTATATACACCATCTATGGGAAGAAACAAGTTACTTAACTACATATGTAGGTCTATAATGTATATAGTCAGTGTATCCCTGCAAGTGAAAATACCCCTAAGACTAATCTGTGTATTGGATGCCAAACAGATATCCTTGCTTCAGATGGTGCTGCTATGTTAGCAACAAAGTTGAATGAAAACTTGCTAGATAATCGACATTACAGCTACAATAACGGTGTTTCACTAATTTCATACTAGGCTACTTGAAGTTGTCCAGTTGATTCTGACAGGGTCTCACACTCACTTTATCCTCATCCTTAAAACTTAAATTGTCCCACCAACCTTTAAGCCTTTTGTTATAATGCCTCTCCCTAAAGTATCACACCCAACTCTAGAAAATGGTTGTCAACTGGTAAAAATCCATGAAAATGTTGTATATTATCAAATCATGGAATACATTAATAAATATGATATACTTAACAGGCCTTAAAATTGAAATTCAGTATCATAGAATCAAAGGAGGTTACTAGACTAATGGCCCTGGGGCCCTTACAAGCCTAACCAAGAGTTTATCCCCAAAAAAGAAACCTCAGTTAGCAACTATCACCCCTGTCAATGAGGGAGAAAGGTGGAACCCCTGGGACAAATTTTTGGTTTTCCATCCATTCAAGGTTGCACTTGAAGAGGGTCAGTAAGGTACTCTGACATGTATGGGAAGTCTATTCCAGAGACGGGGTAGCCTCTGGGAGACGAGCCCGTCTCTCCAGCAGGTTTTGTTGATGTTGCATATTAGATTTAGGCCTATTGAGCAGGTAATGTGCAAGGAGATAGACTTATGGATAATGGAGCATCTCTAGTAGAGCAGGGTCTGATATTGTCTTGCAGGCAAGAGACAGATCACCTATGAGCAATCTGTATGATACAGATTAAAGTCATAGTGATTTGAGCCTATCCACATAAGACAGTTGTTGTAGGCCATGGAGTCTCTCTCAGGTATTTCTGTGGCTTTTCCATTTGGTCCAGGTGTTTGGAGAAGTACATACCAAATGGGGCATTATACTCAATTATATGTCTAATGAGGGAGGAGTACAGAGAGGTAATAACCTCCTTTTTTTCTGAATACAATCCCTTTACTTACGAGATGAACAGAGTAAAAGGCTTTTCTGACCAGTGCAACCACATGATGGTCAAATGTGAGATTGTTGTCAAACTACGTCACTTGATGGGTTGCCAACTGGCTTACTAACAGAACCCACACTGTAAAAGCAGCAGACTCAAAATCCAGCTCCAGACAAGTGACAAGTGGAGTACCTCAGGGTTCAGTCCTGGGACCACTCTTGTTTGGCATCTACTTCAGTGAAGTACAGGCCAACACTACAGGACTCTGGCTAACAAAGTAAACAGATGACTGCAAACTGGAAGCCATTATTAAATCCCCAAATGATGTGGATATTCTACAAAAGGGCCTTACAGAAACAGAGGTTTGGTGCCAGAGCCATGGGCTCAAGCTCAATGCCAAGAAATGTATAGTTATCCCCTTTGGGAAAAACTATGTACCCATGAATTACCACATAAGTGGCAGTACACTAAACATGGAAAGTGTGACGAGAGTTAGGGACACAGGTGGACAGTAGTCTCACCTTTGATAACCACATTGCCACAACAGTCAGGAAATCCTTTTATGTGGCACACCTCATCACCAAGGCCTTTTCATCCAGAAAAAAGGATATCATTGTCCCACTGTACTCATCCCTCATTAGACCTATTATAGAACACAATGCCCTGTTTGGTATGTACCTCTCAAGACATCTGCAACAACTGGAAAGGCCACAGAAATACCTCACTAAAAGAATCACAGGCCTAAAGCAGATGCCCTATGCTGACAGTCTAAAAACACTCCAGCTATATTGTCTACTCAGAGGTGATCTCTGCTTAAGATACAAGGCCATATCAAACACATTACACTTAAAGAAATCCCAATCCCTCAGAGCCACACACTCCAGGGATCTAAACCTTGTCATCACAATGAACAAAATATGCTAGAGGGATAGGTTCCTGACCCAGAGACCCCCCAGACTCTGCAATAAGCTGCCCATACCAGTCAAACAGAGCACCTCTTTGGCCCTCTTCAAAAGGAACCTTGACGATTGGATGGTAGATATGAAATTAACCCCGGGGATCACGTCAGTCGCCCTGCTAGACAGGGGTCTAGGGAAGTAAATATTGTGGGAAGAAATACCCAGGGAATTGTTATGGCTAGGCTTGTATAGGCCCTAGGCTAGTACCAACCTATGAACCTGAGTACCCAGGTCTCTCACCATGGGTTGTGTGGTTAGGAGGATGCCGTTCATGTGGTAATCATTAGGAACCATGTTTTTGCCGAATGGTATGATAATACATTTTTTTGCGTTTAACTTAAGTCTATGACTTTGGCACCAGTTATTTGTAGCTGTGAGACCCTCTTGCAGTACGTTAATGTAATTTGGGGAGTCAGTGATGGCACCCAACTTACAGCCATCTGCAAACTTGGTCAGCCACAGGCCCTTGGTCTTTGCCTGGACCTCTGACAACATGCCAAACTGTAGGGGGTCCCAAAACAGATCCCTGGGGATCACCACTAGTGATAGGTCTGCTGCTGGAGGTGGTGGCACCTATTTTGACCCTGTGGGTCCTATCTGTGAGCCAGTTGGCCACGCATCTGATGAGATAGAAATTGACACAAAGTTGTGTTAGCTTTTCAATGATGCCAGAGTGGGGAATTGTGTCAAAGGCCTTGGCCAGGTCAAGGTAAGCTGTATGTATGGACTTTCCCTCATCCAGGGCCTTGTTGACAGTCTCAAGGAAGTTGACTAGTTTCAATAAGCAAGATCTGCTCCTGACAAATCCAAATTGGGTGGAGTCGAGTGTTTGGAGATAGGCTATGTTGTTGTTTACGAGATCCATAATAATATGCTCCATGGCTTTACAGATCAGACTTGACAAGCTAATGGGGCAATAGTTTCCCAGGTACCATTAAGTACTAATTCGGAACAAACTTGGGCTTTTGCCATGGAGGTTCCTAATGTAACTGAAGGACTTGCAGCTTCCATTTGTTTTGGAGTCTAGTTTCAACTCATAATTGGCTTTGGAGTATTTCACTAGTGATCTAATTTGCTTGTTGAGGTAGAGGAGGGAGATTTTCCGATTTGGAATTTGTTCCGTTTTACCCTTGGACAACAGTTTCTTCCTTTTGTTGTAAAGTCTGTTGATGGATGATATCCACCAAACAGGCTTCTGTTTCCTTGAGGAGCAGGTTTTAGTTCTGTTGGGTATGGCCGAGTCCATGCAGGTGTATAAGTGCTTGTATACTGCCATGGTGTACTGTTCAGCATAATTGTCTGCATCCTGTGAGGGGAGCAGTGGTGTGAAGCTGCTGATACCCTCCATTAGGAGGTTGTAATCAGCTTTTGAGAAGTTTTTTAGCCTGGTTACAGCTAGGGAGGGGTTGGGCGGGATAGAAACTTCGAATGAGACAGACTGATTATCTGATCTCACCAAGGAATGAGAGTGGTGCAGTGGACACCCATGTTGGTGAGAGCCAAGTCCAGTATGTTATCTCCCCTTGTGGGGGATGAAACCAGCTGGTCTAGTGCATTAGAGTTGATGAAGTCAAGGAGTTGTTGGGTTAGTGCAGGAATAGTTTACCCAGTCTATGGTGGGGTAGTTGAAGTCACAGGCTGAACTAACTGTAGCAATTGTTTAGAGCTCAAAGTTGCATTTGAAAATGGTAATCGCAGATTGTTTATGAAGCTAAAAAATAAGATATTGACATTGCTCCTGAAATATAACAATTTTGCAGCTGCCTTCCTCACAGAAATTTCACAGCTCACACATAGTGGCTCAGAACTTGCTACTTCCTCAAAAGGTGTATCACATGGTTAGTACTTGGACCACTTTTATTTTCACTTTTTATTAATGGTCTGACATAATTCCTACCCAGCATAGATTGTATACTGATAATTAAGTACTATTGAAAGGCCCAGGCTCAGCTCAACTTAGATATGCAAAATGGTCAATCAGCTGTTTGGAACCAGGTCTATTAAACAGACCTAATACCAGCATAGCGACAGTTATGGTTTCTTGATACATGAAATACAGCATCACTGCTAATTAAATGACAAGATAACACTATTACCTTGTGCTGTCACAAAAATATGCTGGCATTAAACCTTAGATCAATCATTGATTTTGAACAAACGCAATGGAAAGCTAATTGCTAAAGTCCTAAACCAGCTGAAATGTTAAGAACATCTTTGGAAGCTAGATGTGCAATATGCCACTTGCAAGATTTATATGTACTTCACCTGCTACAGCACTATGTTGTCCCTATTATAGAATAGACATTTCCAAAAATTTTGCAAATGATACGGCTTAAAAAACGTAACTCATTCTATTTCTTCATCTTGCTGGAAAAGATGCCATAATTTTATTTTAATCTTAGTAAAGAAAAACAGACTGACTTTGCTGTATTTAAGGACAGATTTAGATACTACTGTTATGCTAAAATACTTCCATGTATTCATCATTTAGTTTTCATTAGAAATCATGGACCAAGGAAGTCTATTGACATGTTGTGGGGGTGTGTGTGTGTGTAGTCATGACAAAGCTAAAAATAGAAAGGAAAGTGGCATGATTTACTTCTGGAAGATGGAACAGAATGTGGCATAAAACCATTGAAATCCAATCTTGCAAATAATTTTGTTAAACCTAAAGAATGCTGGATATCTGTACAAAAGAAAAGAATTCTGCCATGAAGGAGGTTGATGATGATTTTCATGATTATAAACTGAAAATAATGCTAAAGAGTTCATTTGCAGCCCCTTGACATCCAGTGAATAGTGTGCTTGCCACTCCCTATACTCTGTATACGTCAATGATCCCTCTCTTTCTGGGATTGGCTGCCTCTAAAAAATCACCCTAACTGCAAGAGCATGTCCCTCGTTTGAATTTACATTCTAGTTCTATTCAATATACACATTCCCACTAATCTGCAGTTTTAAAGTTTTAATTAACTTGTGCAATTAACTGAAGCATGGTAGTGGTGCGCACACACACTAACTGGGTCGCTATAACTAGTCTCTCTCCCTCGAAATGTCCCACTATACATTTGTCTTTCTGGTATTCTTATCCATTAAGGGATTATAGTACCTGACAAAGATTTGTAACTTACAATGATATACATTAACAAGATAGTGCCGGGTTTCTTATCTGGAAACATTGTCACTGACCTGTAGCATTATACTGGAACGGATATTTTTTTTTCTGACCCTTTGCTTCGTGGTTCAGCCCTCTCCACCCGCCTAACCACAATACCCACCCAGCCCCATTTCTTCTAAACTTGTATCGGAATCCCACCCACTTCCCCCAAAACACCAATCTATATCTACTCAAACTAACTCCAAGCCTAAACCTTCCTACACAACTCCCATTTACAATAGCAGTAACTCGGTTAGAACAGATCTGTGACAAAACCACACCCACTAACTAACCAACCACTACTTTGTTTCTTCCTATCCCTTTCTGCTCACTAGTCTTCCTCCACATCATAAAATCTCCTCACTGTATGGCTTAACCACTTTCCACTTCTCTGGTTTTATTCACGTTCTCCTTACTTCTCTACTATATTTACTGCACACTAAACTCCATTCTCCCTACAACTCTCAGCCTGACTACTCACTAAATTCAATTCTTTCTTCACATAATGCCTCTAACCAGGACATGTTTGATTCTCTTTCATCTCTCCTAGTTTTCTTTTTATTATTAAATCTCACAGCAGTCAACTTTAATTCCCGTTCCTCTTAACCTACATCTTCACATCTTCCTTATCATAGCCAGCAGGGAACTATCCATATCCATTTATATTTCCTCACCTCTTTCAAATAAACCCTCTACTTTTCCTCATATTTAAAGTTTTTCAAGTAAGACACAACATACTCTCCCCATCAGGATTACCTTAACAGATCAGAGACAGCAACTACCATACTTTTACATTGCCAAACCTTCTAGTCTAACCCTATGTGGTGATATCCACCTTAATCCAGGACCCACGTCCACCAATCTACCTTCTCAATAAAATAACCAACTCCCATAAATCCTTAATAGTCACCGCAAGTTTCTACAGTATTCTCCATAAAATTAATGACTTTCATGCCTGGATTACACATGACAAACCTGACACCAGTGCTGTAACTGAGACCTGCCTTAAACCAAAATAACACCATTAGGTTAGATGCATTTCACAAGAAAGGAGGTGATATAGCTCTTCCATACTCAATTATTCTGCAGTTCTGTAACACCGAAATTCTCATCTCTTCTCTAAAATTAAATAAATCCAGAAGACTATGCATCATAGTTCTTTATATATCCCCTAGTAATAATATACCTGTTCTGGAAGAAATCTTTGCCTGGCTCAAACATACAATTAAAAATGCAACTATGAGGGGCGGAGCCTAGACGGCCAACTGAGCGCAGTGAATTTTTAGAGCTCCATAAACTAGTAAAATAATATAGGAATATTTTATTATTTTCAAGTATAAAACAAAAATCTATAAACTACATAAATATCAATTTTGGTGGAGATATACAAACATTTTCCTGTCAAGTAATTTGGAAATATATTGAGTCACTGAATATGAACTCAATGAATTCTCACCCAGATGCTGCCTTGAAAAAATAACTGAAATTGATAACATCTACCTTACAGGAAATATCTTTGAAGATGATTGGTTTTAAAAATGACTTCAAATTTCAAATTAAATTCTCAAAAACAGACGGATACTCTTAAGGAACTATTATAGCAACACCATACAAAAATAACACATATAGAGACTTCTCTAAATGACATTGAAGGGAGACTCAAAGAGGAAGAATTCCAAAATGAATTTCTGCTCAAAATGAATACATGGCTGCTTAACAAAATAAATGACTCAGAAAACTGGGAAAGGAGAAACAACAAAGATATTTGGTCTGCCTGAAAACACTTAAGGTTAAGACATTATTTCATTCTTAACCTGGATTCCTGAATTTTTAGACTTGAAAGAGGGACTTTCATTTGGAATTGAAAAGGCGCATAGAGCACTGAGTAAATCTGCTTCTAACTCAAATACTCCACCTTGATCAATAGTTATAAAACTTTTCATTTCTGGACAAGGAATGAATATTAAAATCGTATTGGATAAAAGCACCCTTAAAATACAATCACAGCCTGATAAGGTTTGACAATGATTATTCTTCCAGAATACTAGAACAAAGGAAAAAAAAGTCTGGCTAATAATAAAACTGTTGAAATAAAACAACATTAAAGCACAGCTGGCCTTTCCAGCCAAGATAAAAATACTTTTTTGCCAATGAGATGAGAACCTTTAATGACTTAAAATAAACTACTATATTCATCAAAAACAACATGTCTATCCCAGAAGAAATAGAATGGTTGTCCCTACTCTTAAAAGAATTAAAGAAACAAATCCTTGGACTGATGCTAGAAAGGAGAAACAAAACTGATTCCAAGATAGCTGTCCCAAAAAAAATAACTCTTACAACTGCATCTCTCAAAGTATCAACTGATATGGTACATCACTTGTCATCCGTTTTTATTAAAAAAAAGAGGGTTTCTTAAACAACTGAGAAACAGTAATGATTTATTCAGAATGTTCAGATAGCCCAATAATTCTTCACAAACAAAGGTAGGTCAAAGATGGGTTACAATTTACAATATATATAAGCCCAACAAAGCAACATACAATATGAACATAGAAGTTTCTATTCCCCTACTTGAACTCAATACTTATCTTGTTCATATTTCATTGATTTTACTTATAATAATTTAAGTAATTAATTAACTACTTCAACAAGGTAACATTCATCAGAGTTCAGACTCAAATGTAACAAATTAACATTACATAATAGCAGGAATAATAGAGTGTTTAAAAAAAAATGCTGTCAGAGACTAATGCCTTCTTCAGTTAAAGTATGATTTAGAAATGTCACGTATATCCTGGTTAAATAATAGTAGCAAGCTCTTACTACAAATGTCATTACTATTATGTCTAAACATAGTAAATATCAATTATGGTAGGTATCACAGCTACGAGTGCTGTTTGATCGATCCTGATATGGTTTGCGTGGATGCAGTTGTGTCCAGCAGCTAGTACAAATGTCATTATTACTCTGTCTACACCTAGTTCATATCAATTATGGCAGGTATCATAGCTTCGTGTGCTGTTTGATTAAGCGTAACATGGTGTGTGTGAATGCAGCTGTTGTATGTCACTGTTTTCGTCTCTGGGAAGCCGTGGGTTTGCAGCTTGTGATAAAGGTTTACTGCTGCTTGTGTATTAGGAAGAAACATTTGGACTTTTAGCCTGGATCCAGGGGAAGGGGTGGATAAAACTGTGATTTGGGATATTTTGGAAGAGAATAGTTTATACATCTGCTGAGTGAGAGGTGGGAAGGCTGGAATTATGTGCTATCTCTTGTTGTGGCGGCTTGTTGGGAGGTTTTTTTTTTTTTTTTTTTTTTATCTGTTTCCTCTCCGTTCTTTTCCTGGCTGCTGCCTTGCTGAATGGGAGGGAAATTTAGGCTTGAAGTTGCAGTGAAGTGAAGCTTTGCTTCAGGTGCATCACGAGCCTCTGGTATGCAGTACACAGACACACTAACAGAAACAGAAGCTCCCAGGTTGCTATGGTAACGGAGACAGAGTGATGATAATCCTTAAAGGCTGTGAGGAGCCTCCAAGATGATGATCGGAAATTAAGTTGTTGGTTTAAAAAAAAAAAAAAAATATATATATATATAGGACCATTTTAAACCACATGTACTCATATTGATGGTCTCCCAACACTTCATTTAGCTCATAAAGTTGATTCTTGATAAAAAAAATAAATCAGCACAATTTTATATTTAAACTGTATTTTGGTCCAAGCACATTAAGGACTTAAGAGTGCATTCTACATGAACTACAGAATTAACTGGCACCACATCTGTGTGCCCTGTTCAATCACAGCCTCATCTCAGGCTTTGTCCATACTGAATGGCGCACTGCTACAGTCATTCCTCTCCACAGAGGAGGAGTGAATACAGACCCTGGGAACTATTGCCCCATTTGCCTGACAAGTCTGATATGCAAAGCTATGGAATGCATCTTCATGGACCAAATAAACATGGATATAGGGAATCTCCAAACTCTGTATCCCACACAGTTTGGTTTTGTGAAGGGTAGATCATGCCTGCTGAACCTGGTTGACTTCTTTGAGTCAGTCACCAGAGCTGTGGATGAAGGCAAGGTGGTTCATACAGCCTACCTTGATCTGGCCAAAGCCTTTGATACCATTCCCCAACTCAGGAATAACAGAAAAACTCACCAAGCTAGGCATCAATCCCAATATCACTAGGTGGGTTGCAAACTGGCTCACAAATAGAACCTACAGTGTAAAAGTAGCTGACTTCCAAATCAGACAGCCATCCTGTCACGAATGGAGTCCCACAGGGTTTGGTCCTGGGTCCTCTCCTATTTGGTATCTACTTCACTGAAGTCCAGGCCAACACAAAGGGACTCTGGCTGACAAAGTTTGCAGACAATTGCAAGTTGGGAGCTATTAACTCCCCAAGTGATGTTGACATCCTACAGAAAGGCCTCACCAAGACCAACGACTGGTGTCAGAACCATGGCCTTAAGCTCAATGCCAAAATATGTGTCATCATCCCCTTTGGAGAAAAACCTAGTTCCTATGAATTACCGCATTGATGGTAGTCCACTGAACACAGAAGAGTTATAAGAAATCTGGGAACACAGGTTGACAGCAACCTCTCTTTTGACCACCACATTGCCACTGTGGTCAGAAAGTCCTATGTGGCACATCTCATTACTAAGGGTTTTGCTTCCAGAAAGAAAGAGGTCAGAGTCTCCCACTAATCTTATAGGTTCATAGGTTCACAGGTTCATACTAGGCTATCTGCCCTAGGGCATTTATAAGCCTAGCCAGAGTGTGTTTGGCTTTCGCCACCCATTTTAAATTAATTTTGCTATGCCCTTTTTCGAGGTTAGTATACTGTGCCTCTGTCTAACAGTGACACAGAAGTGATAACCAGGGTAAACCTACGATCTCCCATCCACTCATCAAGATTCCTCTTGAAGAGAGTCAATGAGGGACTCTGCCTAACCTGGACTGGGATTTTATTCCAGAGTGAAGGGAGCCTCTGGGTTATGAATCTGTCCCTCCAGCATGTCCTATTTATTTCAGTGCTGAGGTTCAAGTCTCTCGAGCGCGTAGCTCGATGGGATTTGGATTTTCTGAGGTGCAGCATGTCCATTAATTCCAGGTTGGACATGGCTTTATACGTCAGGCACAGATCGCCTCAGAGCAGGCAGTATGCCACTGAGTAGAGCTGGGGTTTCTTTAACCAGGCAGCATATAGCATCTGTTTGAGCCCTTTGATCCTCTTGGTGAGGTACTTTTGGGGTCTTTCCAGTTGCTGCAGGTGTCTGGTAAGGTACATCCCAAAAGGGGCATTGTACTCAATTATGGGCATGATGAGGGATGAGTAAAGAGGCACGATGACCTCCCCTTATCTAGATGTGAATCCCTGCATGATTAGGTGGCTATATAAAATGTTTTTTAACCACTTTGGCCACGTGGTTGCCAAATGAGAGATTGCCATCAACTTGGGTCCCCAGGTCCCTAATTACTTCTTCTGTACTTAATGGATTACCACCTATGTGGCAATTTGTGGGCACTTTGTTTTTGCCAAAGGGGATGACTATACACTTTTTGGCGTATAGCTTGAGGCCATGGCTCTGGCACCAGTTGTCTGTTTCTATGAGGCCCTTTTGGAGGATGCTTGTTTTGGGCTAGAGAATCGATTATGGCACCCAGTTTGCAGTTATATGCGAATTTCGTCAGCCACAGTCCTTCCGTGTTGACCTGTACCTCCGAGAAATATATACCGAACAAGAGAGGTCCCAGGACTGAGCCTCGTGGGACGCCACATGTAACTGGTTTGGAGTCTGACATGGCTCCAGCAATTCTAACCATGTGGGTTCTGTCCTTGAGCCAGTTTGCAACCCATCTAGTGATATAGGGGTTTATATTTAAGCTGGTGAGCTTATCTATAATGCCCGAGTGGGGTATTGTATCGAAGGCTTTTGCGAGGTCCAGGTAGGCTATATAGACCACCTTCCCCTCATCAATGGCCTTGGTGACCGTTTCAAAGAAATCAACCAGGTTTAAAAGGCAGGATCTGCCCTTAAAGCCGAACTGGGTAGGATCCAGTGTCTGTATGTTCCCAATATCTTTATTTATGAGGTCCATGATGATCCTTTCCATAGCTTTGCAGACCAAGTTAGTCAGGCTTATGGGGCGATAGTTTCCAAGATCCGTTGAGGCACCACCTTTGTGGAGAGGGACCACTGTTGCTGTACACCACTCTTTGGGTACATATCCTGTAGTAAGGCTGAGATTGAACAGTAGTTTTAGGTTTGGGTTTAGCTCTTCTTGGAGTTCATGTAGGACGCAGCCTAGGACACCGTCTGGTCCCATTGATGCTGTGTTTTTTGCTTTGGAGAGGGCAGCTCTTACCTGAGCATCTGAGATGTCAGGGGAGGAAGCACTCTGCTGGGATAGATATTTGCCCTTTTGGTGGGGAGAGGGGGGGGGAGTTTGCGCTGAACCTGTGAGGTAGGATGTTGGCAATGTCTGTGGGTTCAGTGTATTTTTTATCATTTTGGCTAATTCTGAGCCTATCTGGGAATTCCCACCCAGGTTCCTAACATAACTAAAGAAAGCCTTGTGATTATCCTTAGTGTCCTGTGCAATTTTTCTCTCGAAGCTGGCCTTAGATGATTTTATGAGTGCCCGTAGTTTTTTGCTAATACTGATCAGAGATGCCTTCCCTTTTTGGGATTTTGCTCCATCATGTTGTAGCTTCCTCCTTCTATTGTATAGTTTGTTTATGGCAGGGGTCCACTAGACAGGACGTCTGCCTTTGGAGGATTCGGTCTTGGTTTTACTTGGGATTGCATGATCCATGAATTCCTGAAGGTGTTCACAGAATGCATTTATAAAGTATTCTGCGGTCTGGGCTGTATTTTCCACAGGCTCGGGGGCTTTGAGGGATTCCACGTCAGTTTTGAGGAGTGTGAAATTTGCTTTAGAGAAGTTTTTCACTGTGGTTTTCAGGGCAGTGGGTGGAGTTGGGATGTGAATATCCAGTGAGATTAGTTTATGGTCTGATCTTACCAGTGAGGGATACACTTCTGGTCTGGAGCATAGAGTCCCCATGTTGGTGATGATCAGGTCCAGTATGTTTTCCCCTCTTGTGGGAGTGGTAACAAGTTGTTCCATAGCATTTGAGTTTATAAATTCTAGGAACCTTTGGGCTAGGGTGTTGGAGCTAGAGTAATGCTCCCAGTCTATGTTTGGGTAGTTGAAGTTGCCCAATATAATGGTGTTTGGAGAGATCTTCATATTTTCCAGTGTTCTCAGGAAGGCCGAGTGGGGTTCCTGGGTTTGGGAGGGTGGTCTGTAGCAGGCTATAAACTGGAAGGCAGTTTTACCCACTGTTAGTTGCACATGGATAGTCTCTGATGCTTCGTGCTGTGCCACCAACCTGGAGGTGTGGGTATCTTTGATGAATATTGATACTCTCCTCCTTTTGTGGTATGGTCCAAGTTTTGGGGCTGAAAAGCATGGTATGAGGTATAACCTGGTAGTGCTGGGGTGCTCTCGGGAGCCTTGAACCAGGTTTCTGTTACTGCACAGATATCGATGTTCTCCATGCTAAGGAGAGTTTCGAGTGCATGCATCTTGAGGTTTAGACTTCTGGCATTGAGTAGCATTACTCTTAGTTTCTTATCCCTTGTGATACCTATGGAGGTGGGTTTGTCTTTTGAGCCTTGCCTAAAAAAGGCACTATGGGGTAGCAAGAGCCTTTGCCAATATCTGAAAGCCCAGGGGTGACAGGTGCAAGCCATCCCTAGCGAAGCATTGTGGCTTGTCGAGCATGTCATCCCAGACTGACAGGCATTGGATCCCCTTTGAATGACACCAATACTTAAACCAATTGTTGAAATTGATCATCTTGTCTTCATATTGTGGCATCATTCTTGGTGAGGGTAAGATGCTACTCAAGGTCAGGGTCATACCGGCCTGGGCTAAATGCTCAGAGAGCTCCTCTATGTCTCTTTTCATGTAGTCCAGGGAGGTACATCTCAGGTCATTCACACCAGCATGGACAATGACAGAGTCATATTTGTACTTGCCTTGGAGTGACCTGAGTGCTTGTGTTATGTGGCTGATCCTAGCGCCCGACAGGCAGCTCATCGTGACCTTCTCCTTGTTCAGCCTGGTGAGCGGGAAGTCAGTGTGCTTGATGATAGAGTCACCTATTACAAGTGTATCAGGTGTGTTTAGCCTTAAGGGCTGTGACTGTTCGGCACACTGGCTTTGTGAGCTGTGTGTTGCACGTGTTTTGTTTTGGGGTAGCAGTTGCTTGGGTGTCTGCTTTGGAGGTCTCTGCTGCTTAGGCAGATTTTTATTTAGAGCCTTCAAGTATGTTTTCGTGTGTTTATGTGTTTGGTTTGCTGTCGTGGTAGGTCTATGTGAGACTGGAATTGTAGTGAGTGTGTTTTCCTTCTCCTTCTGTCTGGTTTAGCCAGTACTGAGTTGAGAGAGCTTAGCCTCCAGTATGGCTATATGGTTGCATCTCTCACATGTGTTGGAATTTGTTGGGAGGAGGAGAGGGTTGTCTGTATACATGAGGCAGTTGTAACATTGCCTCAAGATTCCCAGATTCACCAGCTGGACCAGAGAGGAGATTGACAAATGACCTTTGGACATGCTAGAATAATATTGGGAATTCCTTTATAATTGAAAAGAAAGGGCCAATGGGGAACGAGGAACTCAAGGGGAGTTTGTGAGGGTGTAGTGCTTTTAATATTTTAGTGCTGACATATAATTGCTTTAGTGAGCAAGTGCCAGGTAACTTAAATGCAATGTGTTACAGGTAACGTAAATGCAAAAATGACAAACAGTAACTTTCTTTCAAGTGAAACAAGGAAATAAGTACAGTAAGCAATGCAGATATCACTAGGGATCCACACAAGCACTGAAAAGCCGAATTTTAGGTGGAATTAGCATTTCAGGGAAATAACAAGCAAACAAACAAGCAGCATACAAATAAAGCTAGATTCAGCAGGCCTGGATCTAATCTATGCTACAGCAAACACGTTTCAGTAAGAAACAGTTCAAATATGCAGGCACTATAAGCTTTTAACCAGAAATTCCCAGCTCAGAAGGGCAGAGTCCAGCCTCTCCTCCAAAAAGAGTGCAGACCACAAACCTTCTTAATGTAAAATAACTGGCCTGAAGCCCATGTGCTTAAACCAGAACTAATACACTTTTAGAATAACAGACACTGAGCCCTCAATCAGCAGTTCCCAACTTAGAAGGATGTAAGCTACCTGTCCTGCCACCACAGTGCAGGCCACAAACCTTCCTAATGTAAAACAACTGGTCTGAAGCCCAAGTGCTTAATCCAAAAGACTTAGATTGATAGCTACACTTTAATCAAGTTACTACCAAGCAGTAATGAATACAATTGAAAGAATGCCTGGATTAGTGCTCAGGTTATACAAAGCTAGATTCAGCAGGCCTGGATCTAGTCTATGCTACAGCAAACAAGGTGTACCAACTTCAGTAAGAAGCAGTTTAGATATGCAGGCACTATAAGCCTTTAACCAGAAATTCCCAGCTAGAAGGGCAGAGTCCAGCCTCTCCTCCCACAAGAGTGCAGACCACGAACCCTTTTAATGTAAAACAACTGGTCTGAAGCCCAAGTGCTTAAACTAAAAGGCTTAGAATGAGTTACAACAAGCAGTAATAAATACAATTGAGTACTTTTAAGATGACGCAAAAGCAAAATAAAGTAGGAAGAAACACAGATACAGTAAAAGCAGAATTTTTTTTTTTTTTTTTTTTTTTTGAGTGAGCAAATGAGATGGGCCCAGGAGTTACAGGACAGAAACAAGTGCAAATGCAGGCCTTCAAATCAGAAAGTTGAGAGCGATGGAAGACCGCCCAAATGGCCAATAACTACAAATTCTGGGCCAGAACCACTCCTTATGTGGTAGACAGATTACCTAGTGCTTACCACTCCCACTGATAAGCTAGAAGGCTTCCCTCCAACACTGAAAGGCTTGGGGGCTCAGAAGCTTACAAATAGTCCTGGATACAGCAAATCTGTATCTGGAACACTAATTACAGGAAAGGTAGGAAACAGGCTTACAATTTTTTTTTTTCAGAAAAGTAGCAAAAACAGTAGTAAAAACAATTCACTTGCAGTACAAGGTGGCACACTTGAGTATGTAGCAATATTAGTCCACACACAGTTTGAAAAAATGTAATTAAATTAAAAAGGACTAAAAGCAAGTGCAGAAAGGGTTTATTATGTAGAATGCGGTAAAGAGATAGGACTGGGGGAGTGTCCTAGATCAAATCTACAGTGGGGCGGGCACTGCAAAAGTCACCAAATTTAAACTACTACCAGAATGGGGGGGGGGAGGGTTCAACAGAGAAGTGAGGAATCAGAGTGCAAATTATAAAACCCAAAAAATATATACTGATCTCTGTATATTTGCAGAACACTAAGACAACAGATATCTAAGCAACAATTTAGCTCTATAATACAGAATAATCCAGAAAAATATACTCAACTCTATATATTTGCAGATAGTCTTGTAACGCTGTTCCACTTTAAATGCAGACTGCTATTAACAGTTCAAATTAAGGGAACCTTGAGTTAACAACACACAAGCAATAGAAACCACAATGAGGGGGTGGGAAAGAAAGTTTCAACAGAGATGTGAGGAATCAGAGTGCAAATTATAAAACCCAAAAAATATATACTGATCTCTGTATAGTTGCAGAACACTAAGACAACAATTATCCATGTTTTATAAGATGTTCTCCATTGTTTGCACAAATATTTTTAACTTTGTACTTTCTATGTGTACATATAATTTCTGTCCTTCCCAAACTTCATTAATCCTGATATTTCAGGCCACAGCAATGACGCTATGTATGTTAATTATACATCTGTGCTGTGGCTCTCTGCAATCTAGGAATCACAACTTACCTTTGTACATTCATAGGCATACAATCTGTAGTCCATGGTTCATGGTGGCTATAAATAAGACCAAGTTTGAGTTGATTTTTAAATAAGGTAATTTGTTCCATGTTTTCACATCTCAAAGAAGTCTAAATCACCATGGTAATTCCTAAAGTATTCAGGGATCATCAGGTATTTAAAGGATCTCTGGATACAAGTGAGATCATGTCATTGTACAAGAGAGAGTGATGCACCCCCCCCCTCACACAAAACATATTAGTGAAAACCTTATTTTTCACAGCTTCAGGTTTATTTTAGAAAACTAAAAATATGAAGCAGAATTTAAAAGTCATTCATTCAGTCTGGACTCAAGATATGGCCACCCACAATTCTAGTTTTCAGTTTACCTGATGTCGAATCATAAGCTCTGCTGGAGGCATACTGTAAGAATAAGTGATTATCATATAACTACAAAAATAAGCTAGGTAGTCCAAACTTCCCCATCAGAAATGATTTACTGTTAGGCAACTTACTGTAAATGTGTAGTTCCTTGACTAACAAAATAATGCATCAGTAATGAAAAAAATCAGCAATTCTTTTTATGTTTCACTGGTAACAACAGTATGTTAAATTCCTAAAAAAAAGCCTGCAGTAAGTAATAAAATTGACAAGTGAAATGTTGCTGTCCATAAAATTAAACAGACTCTGGAGATTTCAAAGTTGCCTGCCTACTCTAACATTTATTCTAGACTTTGGCTCACTGAAGAGAAAGAATCGTGCATGCAAGATTATTAAAAATGCTGCAAAATATTTTCACATTGCTACAAAAAAGTTGACTAAATGTCACTATTCTGAAGTGCTAAAAAGAGGAGACTTATAAACTGTTAAAAAGAATATAAAGAAAATTTGCCAAGAAGCACCTTTAACAATTGAGTACTGCAATCGTGTGCTATAAGGTCTATTGTGAAGTATAATGACGATTAAGAAAGGAATGAAGACAGATAAAATAATGGGCTGGATGGTGGAAAAGGGAAAAACTTAGTGTTACTTTGACCAGCAATGTTGTAGAAGCTCTTCATAATCCCAACAGACATTAGAGACAGTGAGCATTCATAGAAGTCATAGGTTGGTACTAGGCTACTGGCCCAAGGGCCTATGTAAGTCTAGCCAACAAGGTTCCCTGGCTTACGCCACCCAAGAAAGTTATTTTCCTGTGCCACTGTCAAGCAGAGACACAGAAGTGATCCCCGGGGTGTATTTCCTATTTCCCATCCACTCATCAAGATTTTTCTTGAATAGTGCTAATGAAGAACTTTGCTTGACATAGATGGGTAGCCTGTTCCAGGAGTATGGGAAGTCTCTGGGACAGGCATCTATCCCTCCAGCATGTCCTGTTTATTGTGGTGACAAGGTTTAGGTCCCTAGAGCATGTAGCTCGGAGGGATTTCTTTAGGTGCATTGTCCAACAGCTCTGGGTTTGACATAGCTTTATATGTTAGGCAGAGATCACCTCGGAGTAGGCGATATGCTATGGAGTAAAGCTGGAGTTTTTTGAGGCGGTCAGTGTAGGGCATTTATTTGTGACCAGTAATCCTCTTTGTGAGGTACTTCTGTGGCCTTTCCAGCTGCTGCAGATGTCTTGTGAGGTACATTTCAAAAGGGGCGCTGTACTCTATAATGGGTCTAATGAGTGTCGAGTAGGGGGGGAACAATTACCATAGCAGTCACTTATTGTAATATGGTTCTTAGCTGTATTCATAAACATCGAATTTGTAGGAACATTGTAGCATAAGCAGTATCTTGGCATAATTTTGTTCTGCTCAAAATTGTCATTAAAGTCTTGCATACAGCTCTATGTCACTGGATTTGTGATGCATCAATGAACATTAAAGAATTGGTATTAAAATAACTGGGGGGGGGGTGAAACTAATTTTAAATTTGTGGGAGTGAGAACTGTCAGCCATAGGAAGAGGAACACTAAAACTGTCCAAAGGATTACAGAGTCTAAGGAAGTGGAAAATGTTCCATATATTTCCTGTTCAATTTATCCTTTGCTGACAGTGATTATGAGTATGGAAGACATTATTATAATTCCACAGTCTGATGTGGTTTCCAGCTGCAGAAAAGCAGCTGTGTATACTCTGGTCTGTGCAATTTCATTTTGGCAGTTTATCACTGACAATTTTCTTGTATGAGCTGTGCTTGCTGAAAATAAGCAGAACCTTTATGAATTAGTCACACAGAATCAAAGTTGACTTTAAGTAACATTGGAAAAAGCAGAAAGATTAATAATGCCCATTTCTGGTAATGTAGATCCCTTCAGGTGACCTTTCCTTGACCATACTTAATGCAGAGACTATACTAGTTAATAGTAAATTATGAAATTGGCTTAAGCAAATAGTTTACAATTCATCTGTATTTAAAAAAAAATATTTTTCCATAAATACTCTAAAATGGATGTCATCATTCACAAGGAAACTGGTAAAAACACATACTGAACTGTATCATTATAGTTAGTCAAGTAAAGGCAGAAAAAAGTAATTCACACTTCATTGCACAAGTTCATGCATTTTTGTACAATAGAACCTTATTCTAGTAAGTAGTCTCCAGCTTTTATTTTCAACTTTTCTATCTTCTGTCAGCCCATCAACAAGGTGCTTCATTTCACAACTCTTGGCAATGATTCCAAACTTCTGATAAACTGAATGTCTCATCTGCCAAAAATTTTTGTGTGTTCAACACATGTATCACATGTTGCTTTCTAAGCAAACAATACTTAGCAGATATATTTCAGTTCTTCAATGCAATATCTGAATATATTTTGGGATTGCATTTCCTTAATTTACAACAGTACTGCACCTTTCAACTGCCTGAATGGTAAATATGTACAATTTTACAGTTATAATAATCCAAGACCAGATAGTGATACAGGCAAACGGATCCTTCAGCAGCAAAATGACAGTACAGAAAGTAAAACGAGAAGGCTGCAGACTACAGCACATAAAATTTTAAAATCTTTAAATGAACAGAGTAGAAGGTGAGCGCTTTCGCAGCTGTAAGCTGCTTCATCAGACATTTATATAAAAATCAATCCATTGATGTTAAGGTTGGCCAGAAACGAAGTACACCAAATGGAAAACATTGAAATTAGTGGCTCCATTGATCACACCAAATCCACAAAAAAACTAATGAAAATAATTAAAACTGCTTTTGGTGAAGGAGATGCAAGCCCCTTATACCATGCCACTAATTACTTTACATGTACCAGCTCTGAAACCACACAACAGTTAAGAAAAGAACTATTACTTTATCCCACTGTTAATCCCAGAAAATATACAGGTTAGGAAAAGAAATTCCCTTACCTTATCTGCTGATCACAAAAAGGGAAATAGAAACTATGGTGCAACTTTGCAGTGAGAGTGAAAGGTGAATACCTATTCAATCGTACTTTAATCCCTTACCACTTGCAGCAGCAGCTGAATAAAAAATCTGATGCAATGCAACATTAGTATAATGTAATGAAACTGAATTTGAAAAAAAATCTATGAGATCCCCCCCCCCTGCTGAATCATCATAATGCAATACAACTATGCACACCTAATCCCAACTTCGCCTCAACCCTAACCATTCACTTTCATCTAGAAAAACCCTGACTAACACTAACAATACACGAGAGGTTGGACAATTCACTATCCATGTGCAGATACAGCACTAAACCTTCCCTTTACCTATTCCTTACTGTAACTGTAGCCCACTAATACTTGGTCGTGCATGTGCACAGACGCACACTAATCACCTACTTTCCTTACCCTTATTCTAACCTACAAACACTGATGCATACATTACACCTATCCTCCTTAAATCTAACTTGCAAACACGTCTATCCCCTTATCTAAGTCTTACTCTAATGCTAACCTAAAATAATCTCACTATCACTTCCATCACTAATACAAACCTACTTACTTTTTCGACAAAACACCCTAGGCAATAACACTTCACAAAATCTGTCATGTGCACACATATCCTTGCACTTTAATTTGTTGAACCTCCTTTGACAATTTGTGGTCCAAATTTGTGTGTGCTTTATATGTGTATTTACCCTATCGCGGGTCTCCTCTGTAAAGAGCAACTGGAAGAGGGGCACTAACCTTGTCAAAAGATGGATAAATATACATAGATGTTTACACACACACACACACACACACATATATATATATATATATATATATATATATATATATATATATGCAGACAGCAGCAAACCTATTTAGATACTTTGTATCTATGCTGTTGGTGAATTATAGTTTATTTGCCTCCTTGACTTATTAACAACCCACTATATTAACATTACTACCTAAAGATGTATCCATTTTATAACACCTCATATAAAACATCTCTCCTCAAAACAAACATGCTTCATATAAAAGTAAAATCTAAAAAAAGAATTGGGGGGAATGTTGGACTGAGTTTGCCCATCAATACCAGAAAAGAATAATGCAACTTTGCATAATGCACGTTACAGAATCCATGCATCACTTCACCCTTCAAAAGGAATAAGATATTCATAGTGGAATGAAAAATCAAGATAAAGGAATACAAGAATAAAGTACAAATTGCAGGAAGGCTTGTTAATTCTGCCCTTGCTAGTCTACTCAAATACATATCACAGGATTACAAGGCAAGTAAGTCAAGAAACCATTTGTGCATTATAGATATCCACCCTTACTATAAATGGCGCACTTCTTGGAGGCAAATCATGACAGACCTGGATAAAATTAAAGATACTCATCCTTTCATCCAAGTTCTTCTTGAAAGATGGGAGGATGTAAAGGCAATTTTTTCCTGTGAATACTTAACCACAGAGTATTCTCTCTCCAATGTGTTTCATTTATTTGGTAGATTAGATCTTTATTTGCTGTGTTTTTGGACTCATCTTACGTACAAGTAATCCAGTAGGGTAGCATATGTGGAGTCAGGTATCTTAGATATTTACAAGGACTGGTTATAAAGATAGAGCTTCAAGCCCATTTTAATAGACAAGGGTTTTTAACCCAATAGTCTACTTAGGAACCTTTGTGGCGTTTATAGCAGCATATGACTACCTAGCTACATTGATTGCTCTCTACAGATGGTTACCTTTTTTTTTGACTTAGATGACATGCTTTTAGAAATTAGATGAGCGGGACGAAAGGATGACTTTGCTACCATTGCTAATTGGTGGTCAATGGAGAGGGAGCTAGTGACAGGTCTCAAAGTTGCAATTAACGTGTCCATTTGGAGTGGTATACCTGCTATACACCAAGTTGTAGATGTGAAATACTAATCTGACAATACTGCACTTTTCTGCACTTGGTTTAAGCTTTTCTGCAAAAATGAGTTCTTGCTGTAGTAATTTTACATTTAGAAGAGCATGAACAAAACTATTTAGCTTAAAGTCTTTGGAAAAGATTTGGTAGCCATAGGTCTGGGTTTTTAGCACTGATATCAAAGTACATGTAAAGAGGAGAATTCTCAATATGAAGCCTTGAGGTAATCTTACTTTCTGATTAGCAGTGAGGACCTTAATTGTGTGTGTTATAACTTTCTGGCATTATGCAATCTACCTAAACATGCAAGGGTTTTCCTCACGACCTTTTAGCTTACTTACAATAGCAGCATTGGCTATAGTGTTAAAAGCCTTGGCCAGATCACTGCACAGAAAAAATGACCCCCATTCTACTGCCTCTTATCTTCTATAAAGTGAATTTCTGATGTTTTTATTACTTACCTGTGTTCCACAGCACACAGTACATAGACGTCATAACAGTGATTCTGACCCTTGGCAAACATTTTCATTTAGAGTGATTCTTTGGTAAAAATGTTTCAAAATATGTATTTTCCTTATGCTAACATCACTGAGTAAAACCAGTGAACTTTGACCACAGCAGTATCACCATAAGAAAAATGTGTGTTGCATTCATAGACTTTAATGGGCACACCTTTGGGCAGGTATAAGCGATCAAGAATTTGTGTAATTTTTATGACTCTCTCTGGCATAATGTTTGTTCTAAATCTTTCTTGAAGTAAACATGGGTAATGCAGTGGAATATTAGTTCAGAACACTGCAGAGTGTTTTCATTTTAAAGTAATTAAAAGATTTGTAGTTATCCTGTGGGTCTGATGCTAGCTTTGACACTCAATGGTTTAGTCCCGTTCAAAACTCTGATACATTAGAAATACAAATATTAGTCTTCAGTTTGGATTGTTTCTGTTTTCCATTAATATCTTATTTATATGAGTGGACCAACCAGGTGATTGATTTTTAATTTTTGCCTTAGATTCAGTTTTAGAGGGGACTAGTAGATCTATATGTCTATAAAGGTGGGATGAGAAATCTTACTTAAGAGGCAGCTTAAGCTGCTTGGAGGCTGTTGAAACTGCAATGAAACTTTTGAGAGCTTTTTATAACACTCAGGTAGGTTTGCATGTTTCAAGTCCTTAAAGTCAGAATAGTTTACAGGGGTGGAGTTTGTAACTTTTAATGAAAAAGCATAATAATTTCTTGTTTAACTTGTCCAGGTAAGGGCAAATTTACTATATGTGTGATACACTTGGGAGATAGATAGGTAAGGACATCTAGAATGTTTTGAATTCTAGTGGGCTTGAGTATTTCTTCTAAGGAATTGTCACGTAAAAATCTTTGGGCGTACGCAGCTTTCGAAATGTAGATGCAGCAGTTAATATGAGGATGACAAACCCTCCAAACAATGATCATTTTCATTTAGAAAAGTGAGATCTTTCAGGAATCTTTCACAGTGCTCTGAGGACATGGGTATTTTCCTATAATGGACAATAAATGTCTTTTTAAGTGCAATTTGGCATTCATTGTGTGTGTGGGACTCTTGGAATTTGTCTGGATGTCACATGATCTCTCCAAATACAGAAACACTACCACAATTGCCCTCAGGCTGAATGCATGGTCAGCACTAAACCACGTATGGAATGAGTGTTATCCTTACAGGGACACAAAGTCTGAGCTACAAAACAGACATGGATGTGGTCAACTAGCAGGATAGCCTCAAGGTAAGGAATTTAAGGATTCTGCCACTGTCTGAGAAGAGCAACCTTGCTATGATCAGAATTAGAAATTGTTTATCTACCACATAGCACAGACACAAGATCTTACTGAACCCCAGACCACCAAGGTTCAACCATCGGCACAGGTTCTATAGGGACTAGATGGGGGGGGGGGGTGATAGGAGAGACCAATTGATGCTGTAATGCCCATCACAGGGGACTTCCTAGGCCCACTGTAAAGGCGGCATTAAGAACTGCATGAGCTCTGCACTGCAAGAGGCATACCTCTTGGTTAGGAGGTCCTGCATGAGCAGAGGCATGCATATATTTCCCTTAGACTGCAGTGGTGGAACTTGCAAGGCTACCACAAGGTGGGAATTTATGGCACATTACCCATTAGCAGAATGATACTGTACCACCATCTTTAGTCTCTTTTGTGGCCACAGACATGAGTCGAGCTGAGACAAGCGTCGTCTAAAATAGGTCCAGTAAGCTTGGTTTATGTGATGATCAGCTGTGTAAAGGGGAAGCAAAACAAAAACAAATACTGTCTATGCTGGCATGTCCAGTGCTTGGCTTAAAAGTGGCACTGTGAAGGATAGCAAGAGATTTAGCTAGTAAGCAGAAACAGTGGAATGAGGGATACAGGCTACCCCTTGCAAAACAAGTTGGCTTGTCATCCTTCTCTTCCCACATTGGGGTGGGAGGTTGGCGTAATGGTTAAGGTGCTTACCTTAGAAACACAAGGTGCAGGGTTTGATTCTCACATGGGGTAATTAGCTAGGCTTAAAATGGTCCCAAAGGACAGCTAGCCTAGTACTAATCTATGAATCTATGAATCATAGATTTCAGTCAAGTTAACAACTGTCAACCTATCCTTGTTCAGAATGTTAAGTATGGGGAATAAGCACATGCAAATTGTGCCTCTAATTAGTAGGAAATGTACATATTGCTCAGAATTAATAGTAGTGTAAGAGTTATAGTCAATGCAGTGGCGAGTCAATCTGCAAAAGGGTGAAGATATGGTGATACTTTTTTTTTTAGTTGTAGGAGGCTTTAGAAGTGACTTTTTGACAGCTTAAACATACGTTGGTTTTGTGGGTTCATAAATAAGTGTCAGTACTGCAGTGTGGTTCTCACCGCCTACATTTTTAAGAGTGTAGCCACTCAGTTGTGAAGTCACATTCAACTCTTACAGATTATATCAAGTAGGTCAGATAGTTCATTGTCAATAAACATTATGCAATTTCTAAACTGCATAAGTTTACTGTAATTCTGACTACAGGACGGACACAGTTAATTTGTCTTAGGGGTTTGGCAGGAGGAGATGGTTTCTTTTTTTTATGAGGCAAATGTCAAACTGTAATTTGGCCGCTTAGTCAATTGTCATGCATACAGTTTAGAATAAGAGGTTACAGAGTTACCAATACCAAGAGTTGCAGTAATACTAACTCAGCAGCTAATTAGACGATGCAGGTTACAGCACAACTAACATCAACTAATTTGAGCACAGAGTAGGGAGATTGATACAACAGGTAGATTCTAGAGCAATGCTATAGACTGTGGTGTATCTAATAGGTTTTGAATAAGAAGTGTGCAGTGCTCCACCACTGTACGTTTTTGTAGCTCAGTAGAGCTCAGCAAAAATGGAACACTAAGACATACAAAAAAGAAGTCCAGTACTTACCATAACATTCCATGTTGGTTGTCCATCTCGCCATTCATTCTTACTGGATGGGTTTCAGAGCCGATCTTCGGCTCCAGCTCTGCTAAATACACTAGCTCAAAGTCTCTACACCTTGGCCCGTGACAGAATAGGTATCCTATCATGCAGTGGTGTAATTCTCCAGATCTTGTTTGCTGCCAATCAGAAATCTGTCTGAATTGCAGATGATACATCAGGTATAGAAAAAACAAGGAAAACTACAAAGGAGCTCCTTAAGTAAGGAAGGAAAACCTCACCTCTAGGTCCTCCAAGAGTCCTTGGTTGGGGGAAGGTGGGAGGGTCGTAAGAATGAATGGTGAGATGGACAACAAACATGGAACATTATGGTAAGTACATAACTTCTTTATGTTATGTTGTCCTATCTCACCTTCATTCTTACTAGATGGGACGATGTCTCTAGCACCATTTCCCTGGGTGGCTCATGGAAGAACACTTTTGAGCAAAGTGGAACCAAAAGAAGTCCTGTCCCTGGAGGCCAAGTCCACTTTGTAATGAGTAATAAAGTAGGAGGAGTTGCCTACGTAGCAGCAGCACAAATACTGTCCATTGACAATCTGTCCAGGTAAGCAGAGGATGTTGCTAATGCTCTGGTCAAGTGGCCTCTAACTTTGAATGGTAAATTCTTATTTGAGGAGTATATAAAGATAATGCAATTTGAGATCCAATTTGAAAGTGTAATTTTTGAAACTGACATGCCCTTCTTTGCTTCAGAAAAGGAAATGTACACTTGATCTGTTTTCCTGAAATCTTTAGTTTTATGCAGATACAATCTAAGCTCTATATGCACATCCAATTGGTGAAGTTTGTACTCTGTCTTTTAGCTATGACTGGGAAAAAACACTGGGAGCTCAACTGATTGATTTAGATTGGTCTGGGAACAGATTTTTGGCATGTAGTATGGATTAGTATGTAGGGATACTTTATCTCTATGGAAAATCAAGTATGGTGGCTTGACTGATGGAGCTTGCAACTCAGACTCTTCTTGTCGACATAATGGCCACCAGGAGAATAGTTTTCCAAGAAAGGAATTTGAGATCACAAGATGATGAGAGCTCAAAAAGAGGTAATGTTAGGCGAGTCAGGACAAAATTCAAATCCCATGGAGAGTTCTTTTATGGGAGGTCTCAATAAACAAGTGCCTTTTAAAAATGTTTTACACAATTTGCGTGACATTAGGTTAGGAGCACATTCACCAATGTGGAAATTACATATTGCTGCTAGTTAGACTCTAATTGCAGCTGCTGCAGAGCCTTACTGAAAAAGTTCCACAAAAAATTCCAAAATCGAACTGATTGCAGCAGAGAATGGGTCAATGTTTTTTGCTTGTGCCTAGTAGGAGAACCTCTTCCTTTTACTAGCATATAACTTTCTGGTCAAAGCCTTGTGAGAAGATACCAACATGTGTTTTACTGCTGGTGTGAAGTCTTGAAGCCTGACTAAGTTTGGAAGTGGAGCAGCCATGCTATCAAACTGAGGGTTTGGAGAGCAGGCTGAAGAGTTCTGGACATATATGAGTCAGAAGGTCTGGAACTGGGTCCAGAACCCAGGGCTTCTCCAGTAGGTGAGGCCAAAGAAATCTGATGAGACCAGTATGGGGCAATGAGAATCAGCCTGCTTCCCAATAATTTTGCTTTCTGGATGAATTTGGGTATGATCGGAAAGGGGGGGATGCATACAGAAGTCTTGAGGGCCAATCGTGAAAAAGTACATCTCTCATTGTCTCCCCCAGAAGGGCATTAGGGCAAAGTAGCTACTGCATTTGGTATTCATGAGAGTGGCAAAAAGATCGCAGCAAGGCTGGCCTCATTTTCAGAAGATCTCCTCCACTATGTTTTGTTTCAGAGACCACTCATGAAGCATTAAAATCACCCTGCTGAGCTTGTCCACAATCATGTTTGATTTCCTGGGGATATGCATTGCTACTAGAAAATATTGAGAAGAAATTGCCCATTTCCATACTCTCAGTGCCTTTTGACAAAGAGGGCATGATCTGGTTCCTCCTTGTTTATGTACCAGGCTACCAACATGTTGTCTGACTGGACTGCAATCGTTCCTAGTGGAACAGAGTCCTGGACTGCCTGCAATGCTAGAAGCACTGCTCTCATTTCTAGAACACTGATGTGCAGATGGGCCTAGTATTTTTGCCATGTGCCTTGGACATTCCTTCCCTGATAATGCCCCACCACCCTACCTGGTCACTGTAGCTACAGGTAGTTGTGGCACAAAAGGTTGTCCTATAGTCACATGGTCAGACCGAGGCCACCATAGGAAATCTCTCGAGTCTGTGATTCTGAGTCTGTGTAACAACCACTGATCAAATAGAAGCCACTGAAGAATTCTCATATGCATTCTGGCTAGAGGAAATAAGGTGATTGTTGAAGCCATACTCCATAGGACTTTCAAAATAGCCTTTGCCTTCTCTTTGTTTCTGGGTAAAAGGTTGGCTATTTGTTGCCTGAAAACAGAAATCCTGTCCATAGGAAATCATACCATCATGGAGATGGTGTCGAGATCTGTGCCTATGAATATATATTAACAGGGCAACAAGGCAGATTTTTATAAATTGACAGTAATCCAAAACTGGGAACAAGTTTGAAGAGTGGTGTCCCTTGCCTGTTGAAGTAGATGCTTGGTGGTGGCAGTTAGAAGCCAGTCATCTAGGTACAGAAACACCTGGAATCCCAAATATCTCAAGTGAGCCGTGACTACTGCCATGTATTTGGTAAACACTCTGGGGGCTGTAGTGAGACCAAAGGGCAGAGCTCAAAACTGGTAATGACTGGCTCCCAGCTGGAAGTGTAAGTGACTCCTTGATGCTCTGTCCATTTTTATGTGGTAGTATGCATCTATTCAGCACATCCAATTGTCTTTCCCTAAAAAGGGAAGAATTGACTGCAGTGTCACCATTTGGAACTTGGACGACTTCATGGATTCATTTAGTTTGCCGAGATCCAAAATGGGTCTCCAGTCCCTTGTTCTTTTTTTGCACTAAAGAATCTTGAGTAAGTCCAGAATCCTATCTGATCTGCAGGGACATTTTGGATGATTCTTTTGTCTAGCAACTTTTGAATTTCTACACGTGCTTGTTCTCTTTGACTAGATGGAACATCCAGGATTGTTCTGATCTGTGGGGAAGGATGGCAAAAGGGAATGGCATAGCCTCTGGATATTCTATTTTGTACCCACTTGTCTCTTGTGATATCTTACCAGGCTTCTAGGTACAAAGATACATGCCCCCCAACTGCCTCCATAGTAGAGCAGACAGGCCTCCTTTCAGGAGTGCTGGTATGGCCACCAGTGAAAGGAATCATGGTCACTCTGGTTTTGCAGTTCCTCTCTGCCTCTAGGACATCTACCATTATTGCCTCCCCCTCTGTCCCTGGGGAAGGGTTCACCTCATGCATCTTTAAAAACTTCCTGGGATCTTTTGAACCACATTTTTCCACTCCTCTGACATTTAGGATAAGGTCTTGAAGGTACGGAAAAATGTACTCCAATGGCAGAGAGAGTTTTCACTTCAGGTCCAAAAAGTGAGGAACCATCAAAAGGGGCATTGGTAAAGGTAGACTTGAAGGGCTCAGCAAAGTTGCACAAGCGCATCCAGGAGTGCCTCCTCAGAGAAACTCCTGAACCAGCTGCCCTGCTCACTCCATCTGCTGCATTGGATATTAGTCTCATGGAGGAATTGATGAAATTTAAGGTAGATAGCTGAGAAGTGACCTTTTCTGACACATCTGTAGCCAAAGAACCCTGGAGAGCATCTCCTAATTCCTTCAGATCTTTTTGTAGCCTCAAAGTGCATAAAATAGTTCAGTGATCTAAGGGTAAAAGTCACCAATGAAAAAGCATGCTTCCCATATTTGTCCATCATCCAGAGTCCTTGTTTGGTGGATGGATAGATGAGGATGTTTCTTAAAGTTCCTTCTTGGTGCCACCACCATAGCATCTACAGCAACACCTTTCATGAGAAATTCTTTTTCAAAAGGTGCTGACAAGAACTTATTTGGCCTCCAAGGGACTGGTTCCATAGTGTCTGGTGACCCCTATGCCTTTTGACTAACCAGCACCCATAGCTCATCGAAAGGCAAACACACCCAGGAGGTTGAAGGTTGAGATCCAAAAGTCTTCAGGTACACAGACTCATCAGAAGGGTTGATGGATTTCCAGCTGCCTCTCTGTTTCAGGATCTCTAGGATATCTGTAAAGGAGATATCTTCAGAGGACAATCATGGGGACCCTTCTGAATCCTCGAGGTCAGTGTTAGAGGTGATGGACTAGTCAGGGGAGTCTATATGCTTCATCTTGCATGTTCTCTTTTGAGGAGCCTCCTTAGACGGATATTCTTGGGACGTCTCAGAAGAGTGTGGCTCAACCAATTGGGCTCCCAGGGGCTCTGAATCTCTGCTGCCCTGTGGCTAGGGTGGTACTGAGACAGTCAAAGACAGCTTTGGTGGGAAGAATACCAGTATCCTTGTGTACAGGTGTAGGTGGGGACAGCACACTCATCAGCTCGAAGGCAGATCCCTGAAGCTCAGAGGACACCTCCGGATCCGAGGAAACAGAGGAAATATCCCTGGCACCAAGGAGATCAGCTCTGAGACTGATGTAGGAGATGAACTCAGCCAAGCTGAAGCTCCAAGAGGTAAACTTGGAACCGTAGAAACTCTGGTCTGAGCATCCTCCCCAGAGCTAACCAGAGAACTTCGTCCCCTTGACATCCCAGATGGCACAGAGTGCCAAAGCAGGGACTAGTTCAAAATATCCTGAAGGGGTCTCGGAACCAAACAATCTACAGCAAGTGGTACCTGGCATTCTGGCTCTGCACATCCAGCTTGGCTCGGAGGAAGAATCATCACGGAAGTAATAGTCATAGTCCTGGCTGGCTCCACCACCAAATGGGTCAGAGCCAAAAACAATTTAGCCAGTGCCTGTGACTTCAAACGTCTGTGCACCACCCTGTCCACGTCATCACCTGATAAGCTCCTAGAGGACCTGGAGGAGAGGGTTGATGAGCGAGATCTCTCCAAAATGGGAGATCTCAAGGTAGGGGAGACCGGTAACAGATCAGTGAACCAGCTCCAGAATTTAGTCTCTTTAGGCTCTGAAGGCCTAGGAGCCAAAGGACTAGATTTGTCCAAGTCTATGATCTCTCTCTGTTCTGAGGGCTGTGGATCAGAGGAGATCGATGCATCAGAAGTCTTAGCAAATTTTTATGGTGGCTAAGAATGAGCCAAAGAAGCAGGAGATGGCTGTTTTGTGGTCTTGTCACTCTCAGATGAAAGGGACCTACTAGAAGTAGTAGTGCTCTGTAGAGCCTCACCAAACAGGGTTTCAGGAGACCTTTGAGTATCAATTTGTTCTTTCTTTCCTGCAAGACATGGCAGCTGAAAGAATGACAGAACATGCAAGTCTCTTCGAGGTGAATGAACCCCAAACAATAAACAAATGTTATGCCCATCAGTGATGGACATCATTTGAGAGCATTTCTGACACTTCTTAAACCCTGAAGGCTTGGGTTCCTTCTCTCTAGTTTCCCTTGACATGTTAAGAAGGAAACCACACTAGTACAATAAAAGGTAATGCCTAAAAAGCACACCTCTATAAACAAAGTAACACACGCAAAAATATTTAAAGTTTTAAACAAACACTATTCCAACACTATAACACATCCAATAAGACAGGAACAAGGTGAATGACTCTGCCTACTAAATTAAATGGGCATGAGGCCATCTAACTTAAACGGACCTAGTAGAGTTGTGAGCAAGAGAGAGACAGAACAGGAAATTCGCTCTCTAACTAAAACGAGCTAATATACACAGAAAGGAAATACAGAATAACTTGTACTACTGTAACCACTAACTACACCACTACAAGAAAAAAGAAAAAAGGCCTTGCGACTAATGACGACCAACAAACAATCACACAATAGCAAGATCAAACAGCATTCATAACTACAGCACACAGTTAAATTATGGAACAACCACTAACTATTAATAAGCAATATTAAAGCTAAATAAAGGGAAAATATACAATTTTAAAGAACTTTGCCACGGCCAAGGAGAGAGCATGCGAACTCAGAGAGGCAAATGAGATCTAGGGAATTATACCACTGCATGATGGGATACCTATTCTGCCACAAGCCAAGTTAGAGACTTTGAGCTAGTGTATTCAGCCGAGTCGGAGTCAAGGATCGGCTCCAAACCCATCCCGTAAGAATGAAGGTGATTATAGGACAACATAACATCTGCAGATTCAACACAAGGTAAAAATGGTACACAGTCAATCAGGTTAACTTTCATTGCTCCCCGGGTACCAACATCAAGTTACCACTCTGACAAAGCAAACTCTCAGTGCAAAAAGCGGATACGTCAGTGGAAAAAGCCAAGATTCTCTCAAGTACAAATTAAGAAAACAATTGGAATCAGTATCAGAGTAGTTTAACAAATGATGCAACTTCCTTAATTCTATGGGAACAGTTATACATAAAAATCCACTACCACAGGAACAGTAAGACTTCTTGAGCAGTTCAGGGCAACTTGCCATATGCAAGTTATTGTATATTTGGCTGAAATTATATATTGTTGTTTCATAGTAAAAATGAATGGATACGGACAGAACACAAGTAGATAATTAAAATGACATTTCATGAACTGTAGGAGACAACTACCAGAAGAAATGTCATTAACCTGCCCTTGCAATAGCGCCAGTTTATGCAGAGAACTTCTGGTCAAAACTGTACTATGTGCACATACAAGGAAGTCCCTATTATAGTAAAATTAGCACTTTAAAATAAAGAAATGGTCATATACAAAATGCAGGAACATATAGTCAAAGTAACTAATGACTACAGTGTAGCTTTTTTTTTTTTTTTAATCAGTGTTAAACTCATCTTAGTCATTAACATCTACACTAACTACGGCACAAAAATAAAATTGGGCAACTGGGAAACTGAAGGTATGTCTGGTTTAGATAAATATTTCTTGTAAACTTTAAGCAACACTGAAGGAGAAGTCAAACATCGTGCACATTTTCCTAATGGCATACTCTCAACTGGTTGTCATGCTATTACTGTTTTACATCAATTGCTGTATGTTTTAATAAGGGCATTTGCTTTTTCCCTTATTTCACCAGTTATTTTAATAAACACACGGCATATATTTTTCCACTTTCTACTTTGTGAAATATGCTCATGTTTAATAGAAATAGTCTGCTGACGCTTTTGACCTCTCTTTGGTCAATTCAGTGATTCTGTGCAACAATTCTTGTAAATATTTAATAAAAAACAACCTAGTGTTCATAATATGAAATAAATAAGCACATTTTTGCCTTCACATCCTTTCCAGTGATCTGAAGAAGCTCTGAAAGGCAAAAGCATCCTTTTTTTTTTACTTAAACTGTGGTTTAAATGAGCAATTCTATCTTGAATCTTTTATTTTTAATAGGAATGTGAAGTGGCCTTGGACATGGATCTTGCATTAGAAGTTGTGACAACGCCCATATTAGTAATTTGTATGCAAATATCTAAAGGAGTTATGCCAGTACATTAGTTTTCCCTTTTTGTTGATTTGTTCTTCCTCAAGGCTGGAAAACTAAACTTCCGCAGTACCAGGTTTCTTTGTCCAGTTATATTAATGCAGACCAAATCTATTATTTGTATCTATATTCTGCTACTAGATATTAGCGTAGCTTTGCAACTCAATTAAGAGAATTTCTCCTGTCTATATGTCGAGTTTTCCTCTGTTTAAAAATCACACCCAACATTGTCCCAACTACAATCCTGATCCTATTGAACAGAACTTTTGAACTCTGATAATGCTGATGTAATAAGCCAAACAGCCAGACAACCTATTGTTCCACAAAGGAATTAGGGTTGGTGATGCATTTGTGCCGGCATGATAAAGATCCTTCCAACCATATTGCACTACAGAGCAGCCCCTGAATCATGCAGTAATAGTCTGTCTTCATCTTCACATCTTCAACAGCATGAGCTGTTAGCCCAACTTCTAGACTTTGGCATTCTGCCATATACTTATCTTAAACAATACAAGTCAAAACTTAAGTCTGAGTCATAGACCATTAGATTAGTACTAGGCTAATTGCCCTTGCGAGCCATTTTAAGCCTAGCCAATTATCTCTTGTGAGACTCAAACCCTGCACCTTGTGTTTGTAAGGCAAACAACTGAACCATTAGGCCACCCTCCCAACCCTCCGAGCCACAATTCACGATAAAGTAAAATAGGAGAGCTTTTGTCATCTTAATGAAAATTTCTGAAGACTGCTAAGATGTTTTCATTAAAAAGACTAAAATGCTTATCTTTTACTTGTTTTTGATCAGCATTTCAATATTAAAGCAACCATTTTATCATGAATTGTGGCTCCATGTGTATTGTGTCCATACTTTTGAACTACCTTGGTGTGTTAGACTTCAGTGCCACTGTATCCAGGAGGCCAAATAGTAATAGGAATTGAACTAAAAAGACAGATCTTTGGTCAGTGCTTTGAATATTTGTGAATATGAAAGAACTGAAATGGGTATAGACAGGGGATACCATGAAAGCAAAGAGAGCAGGTATAGGTAGCAGCATTATGCAAGCAACACATTCATTTGCACTGCCTTGAAAGTAGATCTTAGCCATGCAGCTGAGTATTTACGTACCATTAATTGACAAATCTTTGCTTTGCCATTAGCTGTATTGCTAAAGTTTATTTCACTATCATGCTCCACATGCTGACATCTTTAATATAACACAAGTGTAGTATGCACTTTGTACTATCAGCAGAAACAAAAAGTCAGGTTTTACATATGCCTGTAAGTTACAGCTACATGAACATTTCAACAGATGAATACTGGTACCCGAACTTTCAAAATAGATGTCGGAACTCTTTGTGCATGTCACGAAGAGTAGGCAAGAAATTGGTCCAATGTATATCCTCTCAAAGAATGATGCTTGTGTACAAAGAAATAGTAAATGCCTTGAACAATTGCCTTAACAGTTCGCATCATTCCAGGGGGTAGTCAGAATGTCGGCATGGGATGACATGCTCATGCAATCCTACTTTACAAAAGGTGGTCTGCAATTCTCCTTCGAAGGCTTTCATATACTGGTGCCACTGTTACCCTACTGTGCCCTTTTCAAGCATCACAGCATAAATATATCAAAATCAAAACAGAACCACATTCATATCACTCTAATTTAAGGCTAAAGTCTAAACCTGCTGGACCTTGAGGCTGTCCTGCATATGGAACATATACAGATCAGTGTAATTACTGAAACTTAGTTTTAATGTTCAGAAAGTACTCCATACCTGGGTTTCTTGGAACCATTCCTTTAGACCAGATATCAGCTGTCGAAGTCTCTCCCTATTTCTTGGGGAATGATAATACCTCAAGACAGATTCCTTGAGACATACAAACAGAACTCATTGAACTGAAATCATACTACATAGAGCCAACTATCAGGTTATAGCCTAATACAAGACACTGTGTCTCCTCTGAAAATCAAGCAAGATTTCCAAATGTATTTGGACTTCTATAAGCAAGAAATCTATTATTTTGGGATAGTAACTCACTCCCAAACTTGAGTACCTATAACATCAGTGTAGAGTATGCCTGAAATGTCTAGGATTTAAAAAAGAAAGCACCCTGGACAGAGTTAACAAAATCCAATAAAACACAATATTCTTGACCTGGTCTGCCAGTTTCACCTTCAAAATCACTTATCGCACTGAAAACAGTAATCATACCTTCACAATTTAGTAACAGTAGCATTACTCCAGATGTTACCACAGCAAATAGCATCTCATAGGAGATTTATGCTCCCTTAATGTATTGAAAGTTTCAACCAGATCAATATATAATGGGAGTATAAAAAGAAATCACCCCGGTGGCCCAATACAAGGTCTAAAATGAAAGAAAAAAAAAGCCTTAAAGTAAGCAGATCAAAAGGTTTTTTTGAAGGGTAATCTCTGTCTCACTTAATGAGACATCATATACCCAATTATACTTGACAACCTGTTTATCTACAACTCTTATATCTCCAGTTATAGAATCCAGGACCTAAATTACATCAACAGATAGAGTGATAGCTTTATAACACAGCATTTCACAACTTGTGTTATAAACTTCCTCTACATGTTATTTTGTGTGACCATCTTCCTTAATACAAATTAGATAAGAGGATGGGTATCCACAAATTTGTTCCAGAATTGACCAGTATGACCCCCCCCCCCAAGAGAAAATAACTGCCTGATGCAGGGTACTGGCAAGGTGACAAGGTCATTAAACTAAGTTTCCTTAGAACTTCTTTGAAGTTATATCAAGGGTAACATTAGAAAACAGACTAAAGTTGAAAAATGCTATTAGGTCTACTAAAGCAGCCCATGATCTTAGGATAATACCTTAAGCAAATGGCAAATACAAATCCTTCTTTAACTATGTTATTACAATAAGAAATCCTCCAATATTGCTCTAAATGCATTCAGAATAGAACCACCTAATCTGATCAGACATGCATTGCAGATATACTAGCAGACAAATTCAGTGCAAATTTACCTCATACAACCTACTGAAGAGCCACTTACTCCTGTTGAGACCCACCAACCCCATATTGCCAAACATGTACTGAAAGTGGTCTACAAGACTAAAAATGCTTCCTGCATGAGACCTGGTAATTTACCTGTATATTTAATAAACAGTACTAAAGTTGTTCTGGCAGAGCCATTCAAAGTATTTAACATGTTTAACCATTGGCTTTATAGCTAAGGTTTGGCATACATCAATAGTGTTATCATTCCACAAGGTGCCCCACAAATTATAGGCCTATCAGCCTGAGTGTTATTTGCAAAAGCCATAGAATGCATTATAGTGACCTCAAATTGTGATATTAAAAGTCTCTTCAGGCTAGATCTGCAATAGTTTGGCTTTGCACTGTCTAATAACTTTGGTTAACTGGTTTAAAAAGGAATTACAAGTTGCTGACAGTCCTGCTGTCCACAGGACTTATTTTTGACCTGACCAAGGCATATGGCACCATCCCCCATGCTACCAGAGTTAAGCTCAGTGCATTACCAAAAGAGCCCCATTTGGTAATATGGATATCAAACCAGCTAAAAGATAGAACCCACTGTGTCGATAGCAATGGTATCATCCAAAATAAATAAAGATGACTAGTGCTGTTCTGTAAGGCAGAGTACTGGGACACCTTGGCTCACCTTTTACGGTCCTCCAGACCATGAACCAATCTATCCATGAATTGGGCAAACAAAATTTGTAAATGTTGTTTTTTGTGACTCTTACTATTTTTTTGAGAGTCTCACACATGGCTTTTTTTTTTATTATGATATGATATATTGATTCCCATTCCATATGATGATGTTGAAGAAGACAGATTTACTTCTTCTGAAAGCTCAACCACTATTTTTTGTCAAAAAAATTAAGTGTTTCCAGCACAGTATCCTATATTCCTGGCGTTCATTCATTCACCTTGTGTGTGTTTTTTTTTTTTGTGTTTGCTGGGATTATCATCTTTATTAAAATTTGTAAATGACTAAATTGGGAATTTGTGTCAAATGCTGATTGCACAGTTAAAGCCTTCAAGTATTTACACTCATATTTCTGGTGTAGTCAAAATGGGCTTAAATTAAATGCTAAAAAGTCCAATATTGTCACATTTAATAGACTTCTCCCCTAGTAAACACAGACCGCATTCCACTCCAAAACAGAAATATAGTTAAACACCTAGCAAATTAGGTTAATTCCCTCTCCATTTTTCATCAGGCAGCAGTACTCTATATGTCCTTTTAATTAGCAGAAATAACTGGCAAAGGATTATCAATGACATCCAAGCAGGCAATGTCCCCTTGTATTCTGCACCAATTATAACAGTTATTGAAAACAATTCCCCTTTAGGGATGCACCTCAGACACAAACTAGATAGAACGGAGATGTTCTTAAAGATGACTACTACCATTAAAACTGTAAGTTACCATAAAAGGAAATGAGGACTATCCCTTTATTCAGGCTCTTATAGACTGATGAGGGGACATATGTCTTTGCTTTCCATGTAATCAGGGAACCAGAGGTACAGGATTTCTCATCTCCACAAACAGGTTCATTATGAAGTGTCTCCCCCACATTAGGAGTAGACTGTGATGCAAATTATGCCTTTAAATGGTAACCAGATGATTAAGTGGGTTATTCACATATTAATCTAAGGTTTGAGTAGCCCAGCTCTTTTCAAAAGGAGGTACAGTTAACCAGTAGATACTTTCAAAGTTTAAATGATCACAAGTCTTTGTTGCCTTATTTCCAGTGCTCCTATGCACCTCAAAAATATCCCATTTTCAATGGATTCATTCAAACTTACAAAAACACAAATGGGTAATATCACAACAAAATATATATTAACCACAGCCAAGTCTTACAATCACTTGGATAAGTCCCCTGCATTCATAGGTTCATACTAGGCTATCTGCCCTAGGGCATTTATAAGCCTAGCCAGAGTGTGTTTGGCTTTCGCCACCCATTTTAAATGAATTTTGCTATGCCCTTTTTCGAGGTTAGTATACTGTGCCTCTGTCTAACAGTGACACAGAAGTGATACCCGGGGTAAACCTACGATCTCCCATCCACTCATCAAGATACCTCTTGAAGAGAGTCAATGAGGGACTCTGCCTAACCTGGACTGGGATTTTATTCCAGAGTGAAGGGAGCCTCTGGGTTATGAATCTGTCCCTCCAGCATGTCCTATTTATTTCAGTGCTGAGGATCAAGTCTCTCGAGCGCGTAGCTCGATGGGATTTGGATTTTCTGAGGTGCAGCATGTCCATTAATTCCGGGTTGGACATGGCTTTATATGTCAGGCACAGATCGCCTCTGAGCAGGTGGTACGCCACTGAGTAGAGCTGGAGTTTCTTTAACCGGGCAGCATATGGCATCTGTTTAAGCCCTTTGAACCTCTTGGTGAGATACTTTTGGGGTCTTTCCAGTTGCTGCAGGTGTCTGGTAAGGTACATCCCAAAAGAGGCATTGTACTCAATTATGGGCCTGATGAGGGATGAGCAAAGAGGCACAATGACCTCCCCTGATCTAGATGCGAATCCCTTCATGATTAGGTGGGCTATATCAAATGTTTTTCTAACCACTTTGGCCACATGGTTGTCAAATGAGAGATTGCTATCAACTTGGGTCCCCAGGTCCCTAATTACTTCTTCTGTACTTAATGGATTACCACCTATGTGGTAATTTGTGGGCACTTTGTTTTTGCCAAAGGGGATGACTATACAATTTCTGGCATTTAGCTTGAGGCCATGGCTCTGGCACCAGTTGTCTGTTACTATGAGGCCCTTTTGGAGGATGCTTGTGTTGGCTGGAGAGTTGAATATGGAGCAAAGTTTGCAGTCATCTGCAAACTTAGTCAGCTACAGTCCTTCCGTGTTGGCCTGTATCTCCGAGAAATATATACTGAACAAGAGAGGTCCCAGGACTGAGCCTTGTGGGACGCCACTTGTAACTGGCTTGGAGTCTGACATGGCTCCAGCAATTCTAACCATGTGGGTTCTGTCCTTGAGCCAGTTTGCAACCCATCTAGTGACATAGGGGATTATATTTAAGCTGGTGAGCTTATCTATATTGCCCGAGTGGGGTATTGTATCGAAGGCTTTTGCGAGGTCCAGGTAGGCTGTGTGGACCACCTTCCCCTCGTCAATGGCCTTGGTGACAGTTTCAAAGAAATCAACCAGGTTTAAGAGGCAGAATCTGCCTCTAACAAAGCCAAACTGGGTAGGATCCAGTGTCTGTAGGTCCCCAATAACTTTATTTATGAGGTCCATGATGATCCTTTCCATAGCTTTGCAGACCAAGCTAGTCAGGCTTATGGGGCGATAGTTTCCAGGATCCGTTGAGGCACCACCTTTGTGGAGAGGGACCACTGTTGCTGTACGCCACTCTTTGGGTACATATCCTGTAGTAAGGCTGAGATTGAACAGTAGTTTTATGTTTGGGTTTAGCTCTGCTTGGAGTTCATGTAGGACGCAGCCTGGTCCCATTTATGCTGTGTTTTTTGCTTTGGAGAGGGCAGCTCTTACCTGAGCATCTGAGATGTCAGGGGGGCAGCACTCTGCTGGGATAGATATTTGCCCTTTTGGTGGGGCGGCGGGGGGGGGAGTTTGCACTGAACCTGTCAGCTAGGATGTTGGCAAGGTCTGTGGGTTCGGTGTATTTTTTGTCATTTTGGACTAATTCTGAGCATATCTGGGTATTCCCACCCAGGTTCCTAACATAAGTAAAGAAAGCCTTGTCATTATCCTTAGTGTCCTGTGCAATTTTTCTCTCGAAGCTGGCCTTAGATGATTTTATGAGCGCCCGTAGTTTTTTGCTAATACTGATCAGAGATGCCTTCCCTTTTTGGGATTTTGCTCTATCATGTAGTAGCTTCCTCCTTCTATTGTATAGTTTGTTTATGGCTGGGGTCCACCAGACAGGATGTCTGCCTTTGGGGGATTGGGTCTTGGTTTTATTTGGGATTGCATGATCCATGCATTCCTGAAGGTGTTCATAGAATGCATTTATAAAGGATTATGCGGTCTGGGCCGTATTTTCCACAGGCCTGGGGGCTTTGAAGGATTCCACCTCAGTTTTGCGGAGTGTGAAATTTGCTTTAGAGAAGTTTTTCACTGTGGTTTTCAGGGCATGGGGTGGAGTCGGGATGTGAATATCCAGTGAGATTAGTTTATGGTCTGATCTTACCAGTGAGGGATACACTTCTGGTCTGGAGCATAGAGTCCCAATGTTGGTGATCAGGTCCAGTAGGTTTTCCCCTCTTGTGGGAGTGGTAACAAGTTGTTCCATAGCATTTGAGTTTATAAATTCTAGGAACCTTTGGGCTAGGGTGTTGGCGCTAGAGTAATGCTCCCAGTCTATGTTTGGGTAGTTGAAGTCACCCAATATAATGGTGTTTGGAGAGACCTTCATATTTTCCAGTGTTCTCAGGAAGGCCGAGTGGGGTTCCTGGGTTTTGGAGGGTGGTCTGTAGCAGGCTATAAACTGGAAGGCAGTTTACCCACTGTTAGTTGCACATGGATAGTCTCTGATGTTTTGTGCTGTGCCACCAACCTGGAAGTGTGGGTATCTTTGACGAATATTGATACTCCCCCTCCTTTTGTGGTTCGGTCCAAGTTTTGGGGCCGAAAAGCATGGTATGAGGTATAACCTGGTAGTGCTGGGGTGCACTCTGGAGCCTTGAACCAGGTTTCTGTTACTGCACAGATATCGATGTTCTCCATGCTAAGGAGAGTTTTGAGTGTGTGCATCTTGAGGTTTAGACTTCTGGCATTGAGTAGCATTACTCTTAGTTTCTTATCCCTTGTGATACCTATGGAGGTGGGTTTGTCTTTTGAGCCTTGCCTAAAAAAGGCACTATGGGGATAGCAAGAGCCTTTGCCAATATCCAAAAGCCCAGGGGTGACAGGTGCAAGCCGTCCCTAGCGAAGCATCGTGGCTTGTCGAGCATGTCATCCCAGGCTGACAGGCATTGGATCCCCTTTGAATGACACCAATACTTAAGCCAATTGTTGAAATTGATCATCTTGTCTTCATATTGTGGCATCATTCTTGGTGAGGGTAAGATGCTACTCAAGGTCAGGGTCATACCGGCCTGGGCTACATGCTCAGAGAGCTCCTCCGTCTCTTTTCATGTAGTCCAGGGAGGTACGTCTCAGGTCATTCACACCAGCATGGACAATGACTGAGTCATATTTGTACTTGCCTTGGAGTGACCTGAGTGCTTGTGTTATGTGGCGGATCCTAGCAACCAACAGGCAGCTCACCGTGACCTTCTCCTTGTTCAGCCTGGTGGCGGGGCGTCAGTGTACCTGATGATAGAGTCACCTATTACAAGTGTATCAGGTGTGTTGTTTAGCCTTAAGGACTGTGACTGTTCGGCACACTGGCTTTGTGAGCTATGTGTTGCACGTGTTTTGTTTTGGGGTAGCGGTTGCTTGGGTGTCTGCTTTGGAGGTCTCTGCTGCTTAGGCAGATTTTTATTTAGAGCCTCCGAGTACGTTTTTGTGTGTTTATATGTTTGGTTTGCGGTCGTGGTAGGTCTATGTGAGACTGGAATTGTAGTGAATGTGGTTTCCTTCTCCTCCTGACTGGTTTTGCCAGTACTGAGTTGAGAGAGCTTAGCCTCCAGTATGGCTATATGGTTGCATCTCTCACATGTGTTGGAATTTGTTGGTAGGAGGAGAGGGTTGTCTGTGTACATGAGGCAGTTGTAACATTGCCTCAAGATTCCCAGATTCACCAGCTGGACCAGAGAGGAGATTGACAACTGACCTTTGGACATGCTAGAATAGTATTGGGAATTCCTTTATAATTGAAAAAAAGGGCCAATGGGGAACAAGGTAGTCAAGGGGAGTTTGTGAGGGTGTAGTGCTTTTAATTTTTTAGTGCTGACTTGTATAATTGCTTTAGTGAGCAAGTGCCAGGTAACTTAAATGCAAAAATGACAAACAATAACTTTCTTTCAAGTGAAACAATGAAATAAGTACAGTAAGTAATGCAGATATCACTAGGGATCCACAGAAGTGCTGAAAGGCCACGTTTTAGGTGGAATTAGCGTTTCAGGGAAATAACAAGCAAACAAATAACAAGAATACAAACAAAGCTAGATTCAGCAGGCCTGGATCTAGTCTATGCTACAGCAAACAAGGTGCATCAATTTCAGTAAGAAACGGTTCAAATATGCAGGCACTATAAGCCTTTAACCAGAAATTCCTAGCTCATAAGGGCAGAGTCCAGCCTCTCCTCCCACAAGAGTGCAGACCACAAAACCTTTTAATGTAAAATAACTGGCCTGAAGCCCAAGTGCTTAAACCAGAATTAATACACTTTTAGAATAACAGACACTGAGCCCTCAATCAGCAGTTCCAAACTTAGAAGGATGTAAGCTACCTGTTCTGCCACTGTAGTGCAGACCACAAACCTTAATGTAAAACAACTGGTCTGAAGCCCAAGTGCTTAAACTAAAAGGCTTAGAATGAGTTACACCAAGCAGTAATAAATACAATTGAGTACTTTTAAGATGACGCAAAAGCAAAATAAAGTAGGAAGAAACACAAATACAGTAAAAGCAGATAATTTGAGTGAGCAAATGAGATGGGCCCAGGAGTTACAGGACAGAAACAAGTGCAAATGCAGGCCTTCAAATCAGAAAGTTGAGAGAGATGGAAGACTGCCCAAACGGCCAATAACTACAAATTCTGGGCCAGAACCACTCCTTATGTGGTAGACAGGTTACCTAGTGCTTACCACTCCCACTGATAAGCTAGAAGGCTTCCCTCCAACACAGAAAGGCTTGGGGGGGGCTCAGAAGCTTAAAATAGTCCTGGATACAGCAAATCTGTATCTGGAACACTAATTACAGGAAAGGTAACTTTCATTACTTAAATCTGGAACTCTTGTAATAAAGGACAGTAGAACTGAAGATCAGACAATTTTATTTAGAAATTAAAAAATGTATCCATTAACTACTTTTAATATAAATACAATCAGGACAAAAACAATTTCCACTATATGTAGATATTACACTCTTAGCTCTACCACAATTCTCTCTCTTACTTTTGGCCTTCCATTAATCTCCTTTAACATACTCATATTTGCAAGCTATGCAAACACTTTCACGCCCTCTATTTAATAACCTTGTATAGTTTCTCTTTATACCTCAACCTCCTCATTACTTCAAATCTTGTAACATCAAATAGAGAAAGAAACAGTCTGTTGCTGAATACTTTTTGTCAAAACTGTGTCCTCTCAAATGTCTGAAAATTTGTCCTGCATTCAATGGTGAACTCATTTCTAACTAGTGAATATAACAGTAGCCACTGACTGTTCCACATTAATTCCTTCTCTACTTTCAAGCTTTTCTCTCTAGGCTGCTGCTAAAAGTGGCCTTTTAAGTAGAATCTGTCAGACTTTCATGGATTACAAATTAAGCAAATAAATATCTCCCATTTAAAATAATAATAGACACTGTAGCAAGCTGAGTCATTTCTTCTGGAGTAAGTCAGTTTGCAAATTCAGCCATAACAAGGCTGATAATTTGTTTTTGTTCCGGTTTTCATTCCTATAGATGCAAAAGGGATTATACTTTAACAAATTTTGCTGTGCGACTTCCATGTTCTCACTTTGTACCATTCTAAACTATCAATGAAATTGATAACATCTTTCAGTCCCACTGTCACATTTGCCACATGCTCATTGAAATACCTCTAGTGCTGGTAATATCCAAAAGGAAGTGTCAAGTAAAGTGCATCGGCTACAGGGTGCATCTTAACTGTGCTATACTCAAAACATGTATTATCAAGCTGAATCTTCCTAATACTGCCAAAACTGTGAGACACTAAGAATATTGAGGATTTCTAGTGCAAACGACGGTCTTTGCTTCATATCAGTTTATTTTTATTCCAGTATGTATTTGTGTTTTGCTATTTTAATCAACACAAATCCATATTTTACATTCTGCACTGTAAATTTTTCAATGGTTATATCAGCTACTACTACAGTTATCTGTAAAGGGTGGTGCTCCTACCGGATTCATTTATTGGCATCCCCTGGTTAAAAGCTCTGCCCCGACTGTGCTGCTTAACTATTACCATGTTACAGACCCATTCATAACCTTGTGTCAGTCTAAAGTAATAAACCCAATGATTCCATACATTTAAAATCCTGCTTCATCTTTGCTTTAAGAGTAGAAGGCACTGGGTATGGAAAATCACTGCTATTACTTAGACCATCAAATATATAAAAAAAAATCTCTAAGGTATCTCTCTAGCACTGAGATTTTAATTGGCTTTTGCTTCTGTAGAGTGCTAAAGGATATTTTATTTCTACATTCTAAAGATACACGTACAAATGGCATATTTTTCTGCATTCGCTTTGTCTAAGCTTTTGGATGCAAAGTTCTGAACATGCTACCTTTTATTCACTCATCTCCAAGAAGCAGAGTGGGAAAAAAGTCTGACTGATCCAGCCAACACAGATTCAATTAAAAGCTAAGGCACAACAGCGGCAAACAGAGGTAAAGGGAATGACTGACAATACCTGTGACCGCATCACAAATGCCTCTCAACTACATATGACAATACCCTTGGAATAGTGCACTGTATCAGTATTTTAGCCTGGAGACCAATTACTCTAATAATGTGGTTAATGTTCAATCATGAAACACTTGGATGGCTTTAATCTGGCAGGGTTAAGCCACACCCTATGCGTAGCACAACATCAGAGATAAAGAATGGATACAGACTGCATCATCATTATTACCCACTTCATGCCTGTCTGGATAATGTCTACCTGAATTTGAGTCTTGTTCCTACAGCAAAGGTCCCACTTGATACTGAATTAATGGTCAAACATTAATTGGTGGAAGATGAACTGATAGCTGACAGGTAGCGAAGCAACTTGGTGATCTCAGTGACTTTACAAGCATTTCAGTCTCTGTGTTAGCTTTGTCTTAGCACTATTCAAACATGTGAATGTCCCTTTGAACACACAAAGTCATACACATTCCCAGTGAACTGCATTATAGAAAGTTTTCTGCACCTCTGTTATTCAAACTCTATGCATTTAGTCTGTAGATTAGACCACATTTGTCAACTTTTACCAGATGGCATCTCTACGTTACATTAATCGTGTTCATCACACAATTATCTTTGTCCTTTGCTTTAGTTTGCCTTAACTAAGACTGCAGAGCTACAGCATGAAAGAGCTACTTACATGCTTTACTCTTGGACACAGAACTTAACCACATTTGACCAACTTGCTTTTGCTTGTGACTAGAAAATCAAAGCAATAACTAGTGCGGGGTGAAGGGGGTAGCACCCTACACACAAGGTCTTTGGCAGGAATGATTGGCAGTTGTTGATGGTACACAACTGTAGTACAAGTATTTTTTAAGAAGGCACTAGTGATGCGGCTTCTTAAATTAATACATTAGCTTACCGTGTTTGCAGCTACATCATGAAAACTATGCTGACAACTATTACCATGTTACGGCATAAATGGTTTTAATTTTAGAAGCAGGAATGTTATTGAATTTCTCTACAATTTTACTTCACAGTGTACAGCTGCGGGGTAGAACACATGACTAAATTTATATCTGACATGGTCCTGGACTGCTGCATTTGCAAACAGCAATATCCTGCAAGCCTGCTGTAATGCAACCTGCTGATGTCTTCATACTGTTGTTGCACTACAGTGGTCTTTAAAATTACTCGTAACCCAATGTGCAGTTCTGCTAGAAAAAGGATTGTGTGTTTCAGAACAGCCTGTATGTCTGAGGTGAACTGTTTCCAAAGGTAAAAAAAATTTGTTTGCAAAATTTTTAAGAAAAATGCAATTAATTGTGGTTTTGAGCACATTATAGCACATTACAATATTTGTGTTCACTATCAATAGAAAGATGACCATGCTGCATGTACCGTTTTAATAGCATTTACTGTTCACACGATATTTATTTTGTTTACCTTATACTTTTTCACTTGATTTTTCGGAAAATGCTCTTAAAAATATGGTGGTGTGTAGGCTGGCAGTGGTGTAACATTCTACAGTTAAGAACTGCTGAGTAATATGCAACAGTATTGCTATTAATATATTTCTTCTGGTACTCGCAAATAATTCAAACATTTACTTTCAGACATTTTACCGTACAACAATTTTGTGCACCTGTATTGCTGAAATTAGCTTGCAGTACTCATTGGCTGTGTTACTTCTATGCTCCCACAAATCTCCAATTACTTAATTCCATATTATGAATATTCTTCTGTTCTCTCATACATTTAAAACATGTCTACTTCAGAAGACTAAAAACCCATATGTTTGAATTCCACATTGCCGAGATGACATTGCCAAAACTGTATAAGATCAGAAATGTAAAACATTAAATTCCACTTAACCGAAAAGTGCTCCCTGTATATCTCTGAACAGTCCATCAATTTATAATCCTATAGACAAAGTAAAAACTTTCCAGTAGCCTACTGACTTACAATAACTCATCTTAAACTGCAATCACAATGTCCCAGTAAACACAATTCCCATAATTATACACGAACTTTAAGTAACAGTACTGTAATCTAATACACACTGTTCTGGTCCTGCACTACGTGTTTGCATTACAAACCTACCTCAGACTGGTCTGCACTGAAATGTATGTAGCCTCACTAATTCAAAGATGACACGGGACTATCATGGTAAGATAAAGACTACAATTATGTTTATCTTACATTTTTGCAGGGGGAAAGCCCCTATGCAACCCCATGTGGGGAGCTTCACCCCCACACTCCCCGCAATTTAAATATACCTACTCTGAAATCACACTATCTTGAGGGGAAGGGGAATTTTATGTATTGTATAGTGCTGCGAGTGATTACATGTCAGCAATTTATTTTTGATTATATGAGATTACGCCTTTTAAACTTCCAATCTTCTACAGTTTCGGTAATGTCTCAGCAATGTGGAATTCAAACATTTGGGTTTTCATTCTTCTGAAGTAGACCCATTTAAAACGCATTCTTACAAAAGGGTTAACATTCACACATTCTACAAACTTTTTTTTAGCTTTATACTGTTTTTTGTTAAATGTTATTAGCCTTTTAAAATAGTATGAAAATGAATAGAAAAAAATCACTTGTGTAATAAGCAGATAAACAATTAACTATACAATAAACTAATATAACTATTTACAAGGTGTCTACCCATTAATCTAGTAAACCAAAACAGTAAGAAAAGAATTTGTTGAAGAAAGTGAAAAAATAAATAAAAAGTCAACTTGTTGTCCTCTTATTCAGTAGCCTTAAGTTTCATCCATGAATTTAGTGAAGCATTTTGTCTAGTGGTTCTTTCTTTGATAGCTGAGATCTCCATCTGACAAGTTTCACTTGCAATGTTGCAGAATTCTCTCATGGTTGGGCTTAAAATAATTTCCAGTTTCTGGTCATCACTTTTCTCGCAATTGTTAGAATGGACCAAAGAAGAGGAAAGTCAATTTTGTTAACACATGAATTGAATAGGGACATAATACAGGAGCAATAATACGCTTGTAAAAAAGATTAAGGCAAAGGCGTTTAATCAGATCACATTCACAAATCATATGTTGCCAGTTTGCTATGACATTTAGATTACATCTCCAGCAACTATTTTTTTCCAGTTATTTCCATTTTATGCAGTGTGATAAATGCTTTATGCAAAATGTTCCAGGAAAAAAAATTCCATCTTAGTGACCTCAAAGTTTGAGAAGAGGATGCAAGTATTTTTTCCTCAAATTTGCTTGGGTGATAGTAATTTACTTTTATAAAATAATCCCAGTAACTATCCTGACAGAAATCTATTTTAATTTTCATAATTTTATAAATTTTGGATGAATAATTTCTCTCAAGTGGATTATGATGAATTGATATCAAATATTCAATAAGTTTTGGAATCTCCTTTCTAATAGAAGTTTGCATCAAGAATATCTACTTTCTATAGCAAATCTGCAGTTTTGCAAGTCAATCCATGTTTTTTATATACCTACAGCCATGCCATTTTAACTGGTGTTACCTATTTGATACGAAGCAACATCTTGAAAGTCTCTGTGGAAGACCATGAGCATGCACTTTTTTCTAACAGTTTCTAGGCCTTGTTTGCATGGCATGCACATATGGCTTTTTTCCATTCAGTTAAACTGAAACACTGTCTCTTATACAATCATTTCTTATGCCAGAAACTATTTTGTTATTTTTAAGGGACTTGCATTGCTGTCCAAGAAATATATAGGTTCATAGGTGTATACCAGGCTAATGGTCCTGGAGCCTTTACAAGCCTAGTCCATAGAAGTGCCCTGGCATCATGCCACCCGATGTTGGTTCCCACTGCAGTGATCCCCTGGGTGAACTTTCTAATTCCAATCCACTCCAGATTTCTCTTTAAGAGGGCCAGTGAGGTGCTCTGCTTGACATGTATGGGAAGTCTATTCCAGAGCATGGGCAGTCTCTGGGTTATGAACCTGTCCCCTCCAGCATGATCTGTTGATGGTGGCAATGAGGTCGAGGTCTCTGGAGCATGTGGTGTGGAGGGATTTGGGTTTCTTTAGATGTAGCATTTTTAACAGAGCTGGGTTGGACATGGTTTTGTAAGTCAAGCAGAAAACACTCTCTTAGTAGACTATATGAGACAGAGAATAGCTGGAGTTTTTTGAGTCTGTCCATGTAGGACATGTGTGTAAAGCCTAGGATCCTCTTTGTGAGGTACTTTTTAGCCTTTCCAGCTGCTGCATGTGTCTAGTGAGGTACATGCTAAATGGGGCATCATGCTTGTGTAGAGAGAGATGATGACCTCTTTCTTCCTGGATGCAAAACCCTTGGTAATGAGATGTTCCACATAGGACTTTCTGACCACAGTGGCAATGTGGTGGTCGAAAGAGAGGTTGCTGTCAGCCTGTGTCCCCAGATCTTTTATAATGCCTTCAATGTCCAGTGGGCTCCCATCAATGTGGTAATTAGCGGGAACTGGGTTTTTCCTAAAGGGGATGACTATGCATTCTTTTGGCATTAAGCTTAAGGCCATTATATGCATCAATATTTAACTTGAACCCTTTAATTTTGGTTAACAAATGACCTTGATAGGGGAGATGCCTTTCCAACAGTATGTCAGGGAATATGCTTTTTAATATTGCCAGTTTGGTTTCCCCTTCATGTGAAAATGTATTAAATGCTTTGATTACTCTCTCTCACCTGTAATACCAAGACATATAATACCACGAGTATTCTCCAGCTAGTCTCAGAGTTAACACCCTGCAAAATACAGCTTCATTTTGACTCCAAGACTAAATGAAAATTTACATTTTCCTTTGAATTGCAAGCAAAACTCATTTCTGTGCAAAAATAACTTCAGTGGTGGACTTCTGGTTAAAAAAAAAAAATCTAAGGCATGTTTAGTCTTTCTGTTCCAGCATACATTATGAAAGATATCTGCTACAGCACAGCAGACAGAATAAACTTTGCAGCATTTCCATACTCAACAGTGGGGAGAAAAAAACACATGTCTGACCCTGTGTCAAAAAATCTTTCACTGTTCTGCCACTGTATTGGATTAAAGAAAAACTTTCAGTTTACACACCAGGCTAAGGCATGGAGACCTAGAATCTACTTCTTTAACTAGCTTTTATTCACAAGGGTCAAATAAGTCGCTGTCACATCGCTCTAAGTTCTCTTAAAAGATATGTTACATAACATACCAAGAATGACAGTATCCACAGACTCCAAGTGGCTACAGCCTTTCCAAAAAAGATAGCATTAAAATAAGTACAATATACTTAGTGCATTACTTAGGAGCCATAATCACAAAACATGTGGTGGTAGGTTATAGCAACCTTACTGAAGTATAAGAATTAAAATGAGTGTGGGACAAATGTCAGAATTTATATGACATGGGGACAAAGAAAAACAAGGTACCATTTAACTCGGCTCTGTGATTTTACAAAGACGTTGGGAGAAACTGCCCGATTAACTGGAATGAGCAGTATCCATTTGGCATCAGATGATTTCTAGGTCAGCTGCATTCTAAAAGTACTAAACCATCCTATATGAAGTGTCATACTATTTAAACTTCACTTCAACTACTATAGCCTTTTTGCATTCTGCATAACTCCTTTTTGAATCTTTTCCTAAATCCATTTAATGAAGAGCATTACTCAAAAAAACGACTGATATTTTTGGCAGTCTAGATATATTTTGTCTTCAATCAAATGTCTCAGACCAGTGTAACATTTGATTAAAGATTAGTATGCATTTTGTAGCAGTTAACTGCTTTCCATCTTTTGTAGGACATTGTTGTGTGAACTTGTCTGATGCTTAGTTTTAGTAAAAGTCAAAACTATTCCAAAACCACCGAGTGTCATGATCAATCTCATCACCTGAAGTACTTCCACAGGTAGCACTTGTTTACTGTAGAAGGGCCATACCTGTCAATCCTGGAGTTAAACTACAAGACTGGAAGAGTATGTATAGATTATGTGGCAAGGATCTCAAACAGCCCTCAAACAAGCATAATTATATATTGGGGGGGGGGCTACACTAATCTAAACCACCAGCATTTCATTTTGCCTTGGAATGTGTGGCCCTACTGGAGTTTGATAGCCTTCATAAAGCACAGTTGATTATTTGAGTTTGATACCCTAGATTTAAAGAAGATAGCAAGGTACACTGTTTATCAGGCAGAGGAAGTTTTTTCTCCACAAGTTTGGGAATTTCTGGTTTATAAATTTATCCCTCCATCTTGCTTTATCTGTTGGTAAAGATGTGGGTCCTAGGTTCAAGAAGTGTCAGAGATAATAGACTTGCAAAGAAACAGGAAGTCTAGGACAATAACATCTCTAATGACATGGCATACAAGACAAATTTCCCTTCAAAAGTCTGAATAAAGGGATACAGTTTCTAATCATCTTGGAAGGAACATTTCTGCTATTTCTAATTGTTTATGTTTAGTGAGATACATCACAGAGGGGACATTTTAATCTATAATTGTCCTAATCAATGCCGAGAGCAAGGAAGTGATGACCACGATTGACCTTGATGATATTCCTTCATTAAGTGTCTCGGCTAAATAACAATTTCCTTCCAACGCCCGTTGCATGATGATCTCTCAAGAGAGAGAGAGATTGGTTCTGGTACCCATGTCCCCAACTACATTCCAGAGTTATCAGGACAATATATAATGACAGAAGGGGGGTGTTCACCAAAAGCCAGTATACTACACATTTTAGCATTTTCCTTTAAGCCATTCTTTAGAGTCTACTGGGGTGAGTTCATTCTGTGGATTTAGTGTGTCATAGGGTAAACAACAACCCCAATTTGCAACTGTCCACAAACTTTGTTAGGCACAGGTATCTGTCTGTCTGGAAAGACAAGAAGCAAATAGCAGATGTTCAAACACCGACCCCAGATTAAAGTGACTGGTCACTTTGATACTTTGATAAAGCACCTGTAGCTCTTGCTGTGTGGGTCCTGCTTTCAAGCCAGTTTGATAGCCATATCTTGCCACATATTGGTCAATTTTCAAAGTATTCAGTTGTATGATGATGGCATGGGGATCATTGTCAAAGGCCTTAACCAGGTTAAGGTACATTGCATGGCTACTGTCTCCATAACCCTTTTGAAGGAATTTACCAGAATAAATAGACAGGATCTGCTCTTCACAAAATTAAACTGTTGGAGTAAAGGCTAACAAAATTTTTGATGATAGTTTTTGAGGTCAGTAATAATGCATTCCATGGATTTTCAGATGAGATTTTTAAGGCTGCTGGGTTACATTATTCTATGATATAGATAAGTTGAATGGTAAAAATATGCACGCCTGATGAATATTGCTTGTTTTTAACATTGGTTCAGATATGGCACCAAGTCACTTCATGTATTTTATGTGGAGAGAGATAAACTTGAGATTTCATCAAACCAAGAATTTTAGCAATGCTATTAACAGTCATCTATACCAATGTATGATCACATCAATCGAAGGGTGTTGCTTTTTCTTTTACAGTACCATCTAATAGCAGTTTTAAGGCTAACATAATGGACTAGCAATGACATTAGTAGTTAATCTTGTTCTTTCTTGTGTACAACCACTTACAAAATCCTTTTGGATAGCTTCTTGTGTTCGTACATTCCTTCGCATTTGCCTCGCGAGAATGTGAAGAACTATGATGGAATATGTATTTATTTATTTAACATTTGTTTACCAGGAAAGTTTGACTTGGAACAAAGCCAATTTTCAGCAGACACCTGGGGAGAAATGCTCCAGATGCATGTCTTTGTATGTGGGAGGAAACCGGAACACCCAGAGGAAACCCACACGAACGCAGTGAGGACATGCAGACTCCACAACGAAGGCTCCCCAGCCGAGAATCAAACTGAAGAACCTCTTGCTGTGAGGCGACAATGCAACTGCTGCACCACTGGGCCGTCCATTATAGCACTGACGTATGCTGCACTTACACAACACAGTATCCTATCGAGATATGGATTACTTTAACATACTGCATCAGTAAACCTACAAAGAAAAATGGCAACTAAATGCTGGAACTCTACATGAAACAGAAAAGTTAAAAAGCAAGCAACTGCTAATGATAGAAATTATGGCCCACATCTGGACAAGTGGTTAGAAAAGGATAAAAGTGAATGAATCCTGTTCAGAAATGTAGAATTCAAACACTGAAACATGAAGCTAGAAGACAAGACATAATAAAGGAAATCATTGTCAAAATGGGGCAAATCAAAGTTTTTTTATCAAAGACGGGCAGAGCAAAATATCTTTAGCTTTTTAATGATGGAATTTTTTTTTCCTGACATTCTGCTTAGGTTGTTCACATGGAAATGTGATGCTGCTTGTATAAAAAATGAAAGCTCCATTGCGGTTTTGATGCTACTTTGACTTCAATTTCTCCTTTATATATTTTACTTTTTTAGTCTGTCATTATATAGTATTCTTGATGGGATGATTAGAACAAAAGAGGATCTGCTACAGTGAGTGATTCAGCACTTCGTATACAAAGCCTTATAATCTTAGAAGCATTGCTGGATACTGTAGTTTATTTTATTTTACATTTGTTTACCGGGATAGTCCGACTGGATACATGTCCATTTTCAACGGAGACCCAGGGAGAAAAGCTATACATAGACAAACTTACATAGATTACACAAAAGTTAGCAACTATTATAAAAACAAAGTTATTATATACAATGGCTTAGTAGTGTTCTCTAGCAGGGGACTCAGTTATCATGGACAGACAATTAAAAGTAAGAGACATCAGACTGGAAGCAGAGCTTGGTGATGTAGTTACAAGTTTTGATAATTACAGAATATGCTTTCAATTTATAACGTAATCAGGGTTGGTACATGAGCATAGCCAATTCACTTTGAGATTCTGTTTGAGGTTTTTTTTTTTAAGAGACTTTTGGAGGATTGTAGGGTTATATAGTTTGGCAATGAATTCCAGATTTTGCCAACAAAGATGGCAAACAGGGATTCACCAGCAAAGTTATTAGCTCTGTGGGCTTGTACCAGTAGTTTAATCTGCAGACCATAGGGATCTCGGGTTGCTATATGGCTTAATAATATTTTTAAGTGAGGGGGTATCCTCAGGGTGGTACAAATGTTTGAGCGCTATTAAGAGTTATTGCTTTGAAACCAGTATTCAATCTAACCATTTGTTTTTATGGCAAAATTAAGGTGGAGTACATCTGTATACCAGCAGCTATTAAAAACTGTCCATGGAAAAGGGAATTCAAACATGTTATATCCTTATAGATGTTTACTATGTCCCTAGATATAAAATATAAAGGCTAGCATTTAAACTATTTGTCATTAATAGTACTAGCATTTTTGTTCAGGATCAGAAAAGAATATTTAGAAATCAGTTTAAACAGTAGCTTTAGTCAATGTTGCACGTTTCTGCACAATATGATTAAGGGTACACTGCAATCTCCAAACTTCTGGATTTCAAGAGTACTTACAGGAGGTGTTTTGTACTAATCTGGACACAGATTACACCAAGTTTTATCATGCTTAGTGGGAAATACAACAGGCAATTATATAATATGAATTATCTGGAGCATCTTGCATAATTACAGAATTATTTTGGATACTACAAGTTTTATATAGTACCATTACCTTTGGATAGGACAATTATTTAAATTGCCTGAATATGAAGGAAAAAATAGTAACAGAGCATGAATCCTGAAGAACCGTCAATATTAACATGCATGCCTGCAAGACTCCTACCAGTTAAAATGAAATGTTGCTTCAGTACGTTTTTTTTTTTTTTTTTTTTTTAACAGTATCATGTGATGCGTTTTAGATGTCATACTGTTTATTAAACAAATTTGAACACTGTCAGAGCAAGGTTCTTTAAGGAAAGTTTTGCATATAAATAGCATTCAACCTTTCAGTTCCAAATCTGGGGATGAAGCTAGACAATCAATAACAAAGGCCCTAAATCGGGGGGCACTTTTTAAGTATGTTTAGTATTAACCCAGAAAAATGACAAAATAAATGGAAGTGATTTAATATGCATTTCCTGAAATAAAATCTGTTACTATGGTTATTATTTCAAGTATAATACAATACCTTTTCTAACAAGACTATCAACTTTTTTGAGAGGACAGCAATACATTGTGATAAAACAAATGAGCATCTTATCAGAAAAAGGCTAGAAGAGTGGTGTATAATCACTAAAAAAATGTATAGTCACTGTTTGTGTGTCTATCTGTGGATGTGTATGAAAGGAGGGCCCCTATTTAAGATACTATTACTTAACAACAAATTAATTTTTGATGTGCGCAGTCAGCAAAGGGCTAAGTCTGTAGTCAGCAACTAGAGACTTTTAGCTCATTTCCTCCATATGATCTTACTCCAAGCACTGGAGCAGTATGGAGTTAGATAATGGTCATTCTAGGTTGAAAAATTAAACACTTTCAGAAAAATTTGTCTTAAGCCTTAAATACTTTGAGTTTCTTTCTCATGTTCATAACCATATGCAAGACAAATGACTGCCTTATAAAAAGTGGACACACTGCTGAGCCTTCCGAGTGAAATACTTGTCAATAATAAAAAATCCATCTTTTTTTCGGGTCTATATTATAACATCGAATTTTATAAAGTTCGAATGTTATAATATTGAACCAGTTTTGTCGAATGCTGAAAACACCGAAGGTGCAGGACACCAAATTCTTTCCCAGGAAAAGAATTCGGTGGGCCGTTGCTGTGGCTTTGCTGTTTTCAGCGTTCAATATGTTGGAACGTTACGGGTCGGGTTCAGGTAAATGTGCGATTGTGTGTAGGGGTTAGGGTTAGGGGGTGGGTTAGGTGAGTTAGGGCACAGGTGAGGTGAGTGTGTGATAGTGATGGACCTTAGGGTTAAGGTAAGTTGATAGCTAGTAGTGTATGTAAAGTTTAGTTTAGCTTTAGGTGTAGGATTTTAAGTGTGTGTGTGTGGATTGCTGTTTTTTGTGTGTGTTGTGCGCATGTTTCTCGGAATAGCGATTTTTTTTCCCTGCGAAAAAAATCACTATTCTGACTGTTCGATGTTTGTGGATTTTGATGTTTAGGGTTCGATATTATAACATTCGATCTTTGTAGATTTCGATGTTATAATATAGACCCCTTTTTTTTCCCCGATAGCTTCTGCTACATTTAACATTCATGATAGGTAGTCTAACAAAAGTGTTTTTTTCTTAAGTTAAAGACTGTGTAGACTTGTACAGATGAGAAGAAATACCTATTTAAACAAGTTGCATACAAGAAAAATAAAATAAAGGATACAAACCCAAAAGAAGAAGAAAAAAAGGGGGAGGGGGGCAATTTTGTGTGTGAGTAGACAATCCATTTCCAAAAAGTTTTTTTCTGTTTCTTCACATTTTGATAAAATAAGTTACATCATGACAATAGGCCCTCTTGGCTGAGGTGGAGGATCTGCAAGTGAAAGGAGATGAAATTTCTGCAAAAAAACATACAGCCTAGGAAGAACACCCAGCCAGAGTGCTAATATTCTGTGTGGCACTTGGATGAAAAACTCTTCCTAGAGAAAAATAATAAAAAAAATAATATTTTCAACATCTTCTATTGTGTTTTTAGTCAGTGGATGGGTTGTCTATGACAAAATATTTATTCTAAGTAATCCATCTGTAGGTGAAAAGAGAAGAAATAAGTCAAGAAAATAAGGTGTGTATATTGCATTTTTAGGCACTTTTGGAAATTTTTAGAAAGAGTAGAGGATTACAGTAAGAAATTATGAAAACCCATTATTGTTACAAAACGTTTATTACAGAAAATGCATTTTAAATCATATGCTTTCATTTTATCAACTTTCCAGGTTAATAAAAATACTTCCACATATAAAGTTACTATGCAAGTTTGACCTCAAAATCTAATATACATACTTTTACTAAATGCTGTGGCAAAGCAAACGTGTATATTTTGCCTGTTGGGAATTAAAGACAGGGAAGCATACAGAGTCTTGGGATTTACATATCCATGGTGGTTGTCTGCAAAGAGTGGCCCTACCAGCTTATACAAATCCTAGACCATCAGGTTAACTATGAAAATCAGGAGGACATTTTTGTTAACATGGCTCTTCTATCAGAAATGTGCAATGTGTTTAATGCATAAAAGATAGGGGGACAGCTACTACACTGTTAAGGGGGTTTATATGTATGCACTTGAGGTTCATAGGCATTACTCTAGAATTAACTCATTTGCATACAAGGTATGTAAATGACCCTGAAGGTAGAAGAGAAAGCAGCAACATTTTTAGTCAGAATACACAGATGCGAAGAGAGGGAAGTTGGTGCTTCTGCATACCTGGACATTTTTAATGGAGGGGTGGTTTGGGTAAATGCTTAAATTTAGTGCTTGTGCATACAGTGACATGTTACTGAAGGGGTTGTTTGGGTGAATATTTAATTTTGGCACTTGTGCATACTAGGAAATATTATTGAAAGGGCCACTGGAGGAAATAATGCATCAGGGAAGAGCTAGTGCAAAAATGGTCAAACTGCTGTAGTGATCACTGGGCAAAATAATTTGAGTTATTTTAGTGCTTTTGCATACTTAATACAAACTAATGACGGGGTTACTGCGGCAAACAACTCATGTGTCAGGTAAGTGCCTGTGCATACTTGGACAAAAGCTCATGGACTGCAGCTACAAAATCAAAGGCGAAGCACTGCATTTAACAATAAATGTACATACCACAGGGATGTCAAACTATGAATTACAAGACCACCTCATTAGCATACTACACTTTACATTTCTCATTTGCATCTCATTATCTTTTAGGCCAGGCACATTGGCATAAATGGCCTCTATGAATCGTGCCTTTGCTATGCTCATCCATATCAGGAATACCCTATCACATTTGTGCAAATGACTATGAATGCCAGCCATAGTACTCATCAAAATCATAGTTATGCTTTTTATATCTAAATGACCACAATTAGTGCTTATTCTAAAAGTGATGGTTTCATGCATATTAAGTGCGAAGAAAACAATAATTAGAATTGAATGTGCATAAAATAAAGTCAGTTAAGGACTAGTATATTACATATGTAAGTGAAAAGCAAAACAATGTAATATAGAAAGTGAATATCCAAGCATTTTAGATAGCAAAAAAATAGGAACTGATATTTTCAGCTGTATCCTTGTACCTGTAAGGACCACTGCTAGAACTTTCTGGCCATTTCACTGTAACAGAGTGCAAGGTTTTGAGAAATTCTATTAAAAAGTATTAAAAGTGTACAATTTTACTTGGTATAGAAAATGCTATATATGTTTTATCAATATGAATCCAGAGAGAGTTGCCAAAAAAGCACAAGAGAAATGAGTCTCTTTCTAAAACTGAAATACTGTATACCATTACAACATGAAAACAGAATTGTGAAGTAAAGTATGCAATGTCAAATTCAAGACACTGTAGTTCTAACATCTCTGAACCCTTTAACACAAATAAATTAAATGTTGGTTATTCGATCCAAACATCATTCACTGATAATTTCACAAAATTTCAGAGAGAAATATTGTTATATATTAATAAAGACAGGACAAAACCAAAGTAGGTATTTGGAAATCTGTAAAGTTCAAAACAATTTTCCTTTTAACACATTCCTTTTACCATTGAGCATATTCTGAAATTTAAATGCTGTTAAGCAATGCTGTGTTATTACATTATAAAAAGAAATGTGACAATTATTGTATCCATAGCTGACAATCCAACTTAACTACTTAGCCTAACACAAACATCTTTCAAACACATGGAATCTTTGCTTACCAATAACCAAGTAATACTCACCCCTAAAAAGAATGAGCTCCTACTCTTCCTCCCAAAACCCCTCTCTCACCTTAAGTCCTCATTTAACATCTTTTCCCTGAACACTTGCATCACATCTGAAAATGAGACTAAGCTTCTTGGAGTAATCACTGATGATAAACTGAAATTCGACCTTCACATACACATCACTGTATTACAAAAAACAAACACCTAACCAAAAGCTTGGCCTCCTGTACAGAAACAGGTTCCTCACTTCTGACTCCAGAATCTCACTGGCAATGCTTTCCTTCTTTCCAACCTTTTCTAAAGTTCACAAATTTTTACTAGCCTTCAGTCTTCTCTTCTTACTAAACTTGAAATTACTTATAATAAAGTAGCTAGATTTGCAGCTAATCTGCCATCCAAAACGCACCGCTGCCATGCCCTCAGGTCTCTAAATTTGCTAGTTTCCCAATAAGCTAAAAATTACTCAACTGTGTATCATTCACTCAGTTATTAATAAACCTTCTCCCTGTACTAGCCTTTCCTCACTTGTCTCGCCATATATCCCTCTCAGAACTCTTAGGAGCGCTGCTCAATATCTGTTAGATTCATAAACCTAATAAATCTGTCAGACAGAACCTATATAGTTACTCTCCTGCCATTCAAAGGAACAAGCTTCCTATGATCCGGAGAAGTATACCTCAGGACTATATAAAATCAAAAAGATATCTCAAAGAATATTTAAACAAATGGATATGTAATTGTAATCACCCCACCTGAATCTTGTCTACACTCTTTCTCCTCATCTTTATTTCTCTCTCCTTCCCAACCTTTTTCCCTCCATTTACTCCTGGTTTTCTTTTTTTTACTCGACTGCTCCTTCAAATTAACATTCACCTCACTTTCTTCTCCTTTCATTTCTTGACTTCTGATTTACTACATTTTATCTATTATTGATATCTTCACCTCTTGTCTGACTACTATTAACTAGCCAATATAGTGAGTCTTACTTTTTATTACTCTACTTGCCTGTGCCGCCATTATGTTTATCTGCCTAACCACATTTTACATTTTTACACAAGTCTCTCTTGTCAAGTCATTTTTTTTGTTGATCTTATTCTGTTACATAGTTATTGTAACACGCAGTTTTTTTTAAAATATAATTGTACTGTGGAACTTTTCTCCCTGTTCCTCCACTGAAAAAGGGCTTTGTCCCACTCTATCGCGGTCAACTAATGTCAAATAAATAAACAAATATGATGCTTTCAGGAATCTTTAGTTAAGTTCTCAAAACCCCACTGGACTGGGAATACAAATAAGCATAAACTGGAAGCTTTTTATTTTTTTTTTGGGGGGGTGGGAAGACTTGTCTTTTAAGGGGAAGAACTAACATTTTTTTGTAAAGTATGATGACATAGTTAAGAATCAACATGTTTTTATGTCAACTAAAACTGCAGTCTTTATACTACCTCTATGAAACTGTGTCAACTTGCAGTTTAACATGTGATCTTTGTGATTGTCACCAGCTTGTTTTAGTACAAAGTCTCTCTTTATCCCAGATGTTATGATTTCTCTGAGGCTGAATGACACAGGTAAAATGTAAAAGTGTAATTTTGTATGTTTTACCTTTATTATGAGTTGGTAGTATTTCAGAGATCATCCTTTTAAAAACTCATGGTGTGGAAGCAGATTCACCCTGCAAAAATTGCGTTTTATTGTGCGTTCAGTGACTGGTATCAGGAGTTAATAGATTCTCATTTTGTAGTTTACTTTGTACGCCCTTTGTTATTTGACTGATCATTATGCAACCTAATAAGTTGCATTTTTAACAGAAAACCGTTTTAACCTGGTATTTTATTATTTTAGTGAAATAAGCAGTAGAAGGGGCTACACTAACAAATCTATACTCTTAAAGTTACTATTTGAATATTATTCTTTTGCTCAATTTATCTTTTGAAGTAATTTTAAAAATAAAAACACCAATGCTATAGCAAATGCAACATGCTGCATGCATACCTTGCCTATATATATATACAAGGACAACTAAGCACTTCTAGAATATCTTTGTTCCTAAATAAGAGTTTCAGAATTGTTTGCATTACATTTATCACAGAAAAAAAATTATCAGAAAAGAGGAATCCATTGAGTTCAGCATTACGTGGATGAAACACTAACTTTGTAAATGGTACTGTCTGATCATAGAGAAAAATCTTTCAAAAAAATAGCAACGTTGTATTCTAGGAAAATAAGATAGCAAATTAGATGGTTAGCAAATAGAACTTTAAGTGCTAGCTAATTTAAGTACTGAAAAGCATGGCAGACAAAAAAGACAAGTATACACAGTACACAACTGCATAAGTCAATTGTCATGAGGAAAATATTGAACCGATAGCTACACAAAAGGCTTTATTAAATAAATGTGCTTTAAAGCACTTAATTGATCACACAAGGACACTTATGAAAATAAGGTAGTCAGATCTACAGCAGAGGATGCTGGTAATAAAATGATTACTTTGTAAGGGTCTCCATACTTAACCTGGGAACATGCAGATCCTTGAGTGGAGTAAAGAGGTAACCAGTAGGGAATCAGTATTTATTTATTTATTTATTTATTTATTTATTTATTTGCTGTTGGTTAACCAGGATAGTCCATTGGGCCAAGAGAACCCGTTTTCAATGGAGTCCTGGGGAGAAAAGCTCCATTACAGATTACATATTATAGAGATTTACATCAAAAATGTTTTAGGATAGGAATATGGCCACATAGTTCTAGCAGTGGTCCTTACAAGTTCATAGGTTCATAGGTAAGTACTAGGCTATCTGCCCGATGGCATCTGTAAGCCTAGCCAGAAAGTGTTGGCTTTTGCTGCCCCCTTAGATTAGTGCCCTGTGCCTCTGTCCAGCAGAGCCACTGCAGTGATCCCGGGGGTAAATTTTATGTTTCCCATCCACTCGTCAAGGTTTCTCTTGAAGAGTGTTAGTGAGGGGCTCTGCCTAATATAGATTGGAATCCTGTTCCAAAACATGGAGAGTTTCTGAGACAGGAATCTATCCCTGCAGTACATCCTATTTATCATTGTGGTGAGGTTTAGATCCCTATGTATCATCGTGGTATGGTTTAGATCCCTATTTATCATCGTGGTACGGTTTAGATCCCTAGAGCGTGTGGATTTTTTTTTTTTTTAGGTGGAGCGTGTCCATCATTTCTGGGTTGGACATGGCCTTGCATGTCAGGCAGCGATCACCTCTGAGTAAGCGGTGTGCAACAGAGTACAGCTGGAGTTTCTTCAGTCAGGCTGCATAGGAAATCTGTTTGAGGCCAGTAATCCTCTTGGTGAGGTACTTCTGTGGTCTTTCCAGCTGTTGCAGTTGTCTTGTAAGGCACATCCCAAATGGGGCGTTGTACTCTATGATGGGTCTGATGAGTGATGAGTAGAGGGACACAAAAACCTCTTTTGTTCTAGATGCGAACCCTTTTGTGATTAGGTGGGCCACATAGGATTTTCTAACCACCTTGGCAATATGATTATTAAAGGAGAGATTACTATCTACTTGGGTCCCCAGATCCCTTATTACATTGTCTGTATTTAGAGGACTACGTATGTGGTAGTTTATGGGTACTTTGTTTTTTCCAAAGGGGATGACTATGCACTTTTTGGTATTTAGTTTGAGGCCATGATTTTGACATCAGGTAGGTATCCATCTCAGTGAGACCCTTCTGGAGGATGCCTGTATCAGCCGGAGAGTCAATTATGGCCCTCAGTTTGCAGTCATTTGCAAACTTGGTCAGCTATAGTCCTCCTGTGCTTGCCTGTACCTCTGAGAAATATATACCAAACAGGAGGGGTCCCAGGACTGAGCCCTGGGGGACACCACTTTGTAACTGGTTTAGAGTCTGACCTAGAGCCTGCAACTCTCACTGTGTGGGTTCTATCTATGAACAAATTGGCAGCCCATCTCATGACATAGGGGTTTATGTTCAGGCTGGTGAGCTTGTCTATAATACCAGAATGGGGAATGGTGTTGAAAGCCTTTGCGAGGTCTAGATAGGCTGTGTGGACCTCCCTTCCCCTCATCTAAAGCCTTGGTAATGGTCTCAAAGAAGTCCACCAGGTTTAGGAGGCATAATCTGCCCTTAAAGCCAAACTGAGTAGGGTCCAATGTTTGGAGGTTCCCAATGTCTCTGTTAATGAGTTCCATGATGATGCGCTCCATAGCCTTGCAGACCAGGTTAGTCAGGCTTATAGGGCAATAGTTCCTGGGGTCCATTGTGGGTCCATCTTTGTGGAGCGGGATAACTGTTGCTGTACACCACTCTATGTGTATGTAGCCTGTAGTGAGGCTGAGTTTCAACAGGGTGTTTAGATGAGGGGTTACTTCATTTTGGAGTTCATGTAAGACACAGCCTGGGACACCTTCCGGTCCCATAGAAGCTGTGTATTTGGCTTTGGATAGGGCTGTTGTAACATGTGTGTCAGTGATTGCTGCGGCTCTACATTCTTCTGGTATGCTTATGGGTCCTTTATGGGTGGTGAAGTCTGCACTAAACCTGTCTGCCAGAATGATGGCAATATCAGTTGGTTCAGTGTATTTTGTGCCATTCTGCACTAACTCAGAGCAGATCTGAGAGTTCCTGACATAGCTAAAGAACGCTTTGTGGTCATCTTTGGAGTGCTTGGCAATTTTTCTTTCGAAGCTAGCCTTTGATAATTTTATGAGGGATCGTAGTTTCTTACTGATACTGATCAGGGATGTCTTTCCTTCTTGGGAATTTACTCTTTCCTGTACTAGTTTCCTCCTTCTATTGTATAGCTTGTTTATGGCAGGGGTCCACCAGACTGGTTTCCCTTTCTTGGAGGAGTGAGTCTTGGTTTTGCTTGGGATAGCATGATCCATGCATTCCTGCAGGTGCTCATAGAGTGCCTTTGTAAGGGATTCAGCAGCTTGGAAAGCATTGTCCTTCAGCATGGGGGCTGTGAACCTTTCCACCTCAGTTTTAAGTAACATGAAGTTTGCTTTTTAAAAGTTTTTCACAGTGGTTTCCTTGATTGGGGGTGGAGGCGGAATGTGGATAGCCAGAGTATTTAGTCTATGGTCTGATCTAACCAGTGAGGGGTTGACCTCCAGTGTAGAACACCTGCCGGCCATATTGGTGATGACCAGGTCCAATATGTTGTCACCTCTGGTGGGGGTGTTGACCAGTTGATCCAGGGCATTCGAGTTTATAAATTCTAGCAAGCGTTGGGCAAGGGAGTTAGTACTTGAGTAGTTCTCCCAGTTAATGTTTGGGTAATTGAAATCATCCAATATTAGGGCATTTGGTAAGACCTTCATATTTTCCAGTGTCTCCAGAAACACAGAATAGGGGTCCTCCTGGGTCATGGTGGGTGATCTGTAGCAAGCTACAATTTGAATTGCAGTTTTGCCTGTTAGTTGCACTTGGATGATCTCTGAGGCATTGTGCTGCGCCATTAACCTGGATGTGTGGGTATCCCCGATGAATATGGATACATATTTTATACATATCCTTTTATGTTTCGGTCCGGGTTCTGTGGTCAAAAAAGTATGGCATGAGTTATAGCCTTGGTAGTGCTGGGCTGCTCTCTGGAGCCTTAAACCAGGTTTCTGTTACTGCACAGATATCTATGTCCTCCGTATTGAGGAGTGCCTCGAGTGCATGTATTTTCAGGTTTAAACTTTTGTCGTTGAATAGCATTACCCCTCAGTTTTTGGTCACTTATGCTATTTACAGTGGTGGGTTTGTCTTTTCAGCCTTGCCTAAAAAAGGCACTATGGGGTGACAAAAGCCTTGGCCAGTATTCCAAAGCCTAAGGGTGACAGGTACAAGTCATCTCTTGTGAAGCAACGTGGCTTGTCGAGCAAGTCATCCCAGGGGAACAGATACTGAATCCCCTTTGAATTACACCAGAAACTTAGCCAATTGTTGAAATTAATCATTTTTTTATACTGTGGCATCATTCCTGGTGAAGGCAGGATGCTACTCAGGGTCAGGGTCATACTGGTCTGGTCTATGTGATCAGAGAACTCTTCAATCTCTCTTTTCATGTAGTCCAGGGAGGTATGTCTCAGGTCATTCACACCAACATGGACAATGACAGAGTTGTATTTGTACTTGTTCTGGAGCAACCTGAGTGCTTGTGTTATGTGGCAGATCCTGGCGCCCAACAGGCTGCTAACTGTAACCTGCTCCTTGTCCAGCCTAGTTAGTGGGAACTCAGTGTCAGACTATAGAGTCACCTATTACTAGTGTGCTGGGTATGTTATTTTGCCTTAACGGCTGTGATTGTGTGGCACACTGATTATGTGAAGTATGTGTTTCATGGCTTGTGATGGGGTGTGGAGGTTGCTTGGATGTCTGCTTTGGAGGTCTCTGTTGCTTTTGCATATTATTTATAGCCTCTGTGTATGTTTTCATGTATTTATGTGTGTTATTTGCTGGTGTTGATTTAGTAGGTCTATGTGAGACTGGTGATGTGTTGCAAGTACATTCCTTCTCATCTTGACGGTCAGTCCCAATCTTGGGTTGAGAGCCTTGTCTCCAGTTTAGCTGTATAATTGCATCTCGCATATATTAGTGTTTAGTGGTAGGAGGAGAGGGCTGTTTGTGTACATGAAGCAGTTGTAACATTGCCTCAAAATGCCCAGATTCACCAGTTGGACTGGAGAGTACACCTGAAACTGCCCTTTGGACATGCCTGAATAGGTAAAGTGAGCCGTTTTACTGGGCTGTGAAATGAATGGCTTGAGTGCTTAAGTTGAAAGTTTGTCTAGTTCCAAGTGAAAAATTGAAGAGTAGACTTTGTGGAGCCAGGAATAGTTTAACCCTAACTAACTGGTGCTGCCCGGCACGCAAAACCGCACAAATGCAGTTTTTATAGCAGAGAAATTAAAGATAGAAATTATCCCAGAATGGCCAATAAACTACTAACTTAAGTACAAGGATACAGCTGAGAATAGCTGTTTCTATTTTTTTGCTACATAAATGTTTGAGTTTTCAGTATCTATACTACATTGTTTTTCTTTTCACTTACAGATGGAATATAGTAATCCCTAATAAAATCATTTTATGCACACTGCAATTCAAATTATTCTGAGCACTGTGCAGGGTCAGAAGTGTACTATATTATATAATGCAAGAAATTTCAGGTCACCAAAAGTTTGCAGAGCCTACAACTTCAGGCTTTTATGGTCATAGCAGCAGCATCAGCACTGATTCCCATTTATGCAGTCAGTCATGGTTGTCTTTGAAAGATAGGTATGTAGAACATTACATTAAGCAGGACATGAAAAGGTTTAGCAAAACTACTGATTCATTAAGGTGCCTGATAAAGAAGGCAGCAATAAGGAAGTTCAGTAGCTGCAGACAATTATCTTCACATGAACAAGAATAATGTCCATATACTGCAGATACAGAAAAGTCAATTCTCATTATAATGTTTACACTATTAAAAGCCAAGTAATGTGCACCAACTTAGAGCATTCTAAGACTGCTTTTCACTAGGGGTGGTATCCCACTGAATTTTTTTTTATCAGAGAAAATATATGACAATAGCCAAAAGAATTAAGAAAAGCAGTGGTGGACACAGAGCCTGGTGGAGAGGGTAATACAACGGATCGATAAAACACTATAGCCGAGAGCTGTGTGCTCTCACAGGCCCCATCTTGCCCAAATCACAAAAGTAATATGGATTATTTTGTTGTGGCTACATTAACTAACAATGTCTTTCTCAATGAAAATAATATTTCAGAATAATCCAGTTTACTTACCCATGACTTGTTCATGACAGCTCACAGATGCACTCCATGTAGTAACATGCAGAAGCATTTTTTTAAATATTCCTTCTTACAGCAGTCATGACTTCTTCCATGCTGACATGCTCATCAGCCTCCTTCATACCTACTAGAGGAACTAAAAGTGCAAGTTCTTACCATAAAATATTTATTTTTTCAAAATGTGTTTACTCATTTTATAACACAATAACTTAACAGTATAGTAACAAGAAAAAACTATATACAATGTCCATAGCATCTAAAAAAGCAATATACATAGAACACTTAATATTTCTCTAACAAATTAGACAATTTTGTCCGAGCAATTAAGTGAAGAGTTGTGTTGTTAGTCCTTGCTTTTATAGTAGCAATCTCTTTCTTACAAATTTATTTCACAAGATGAATAAACAACTTCCAAGACAGGAGTAGATTGGGATTTCCAATTTTTAGTAACAATTTTCCTTGGTATTGAGAGGCTAGGCCATAGTAAAAGTGTTTGGTTTTTAGGAATAACTTCAGCAACATTGAAAAGGATAAGGGACTCAGCATAGAGGTTTACAAAGATATTTCAAGTCTAACCAAAATGGGGAAGTTATTTTGCAATCAACAACCACATGCATCCAATTAGCATCGGGGTATCCACATCTCCAGCATTTCATCTTTCTTGTACATTATTGCTAGTCTATGTGAGGTGAAAAAAACAGCTATGTAAAAATGTCTTATGTATAACATGCCAGAACAGGTAAGATGTGGATTTTTTTCACTGACTGTAAACAAAATTCATCTTTTTCTGAGAATACACGTCTAACTTCAGTTGACTAATTTCAAAAAGAAACATCTGTTTTGCTAAAATCATTTCCAAGAATTTTATAAATAACTGATATGGGTGAGCTATTAATAACTGTTGAGATAAAATTGAAGATCTTTAAGTTGCTCTTATTCTATGCCTCTAATGAGGGTAAGAGCTTAGTATGTATAAAATCCTTACAAGTTTGGATGTCCAGCCAATGCAATTTTGCAAACTGTATCTGCTGATCAACTAGTCTGCAGAACTTATTTTATTAGCCGAGAGAAACTGATTTCAATGTAATAGATCGCCCTTAAGTTCTTATCTTTTGATTCTCAGAAAAAGTATCAAGCAATCATTTGTGTAAGCAATAGGAAACGATAGTCAATAAATTCTTAATTGATTAGAAAACATAAGCTTTTTAAATAGCAATATTTGGTTTATAAGAGGTGTGAGAACAAGTTTTGACCTTTCACTTTGAATCTATATTTTTAAAATCCATATAAAGATGTTTGTATGTATTTGAGTATATGGTTCAAGAAATATACTATTTAGAAGTAACATTTCATGCATTGATTTCTAATATGCTGTACAAGAAGCATTATTCCAAAGCAACACTAGGTTAATAAATGCGGAGTTTAAATAAAAATCAATATTTGGGAACCCTATATTTTCTTCATCCTAGCTTGTAGTGTGCTAGAGAAGAGAAATTCTTGTTTTTGGGATGTTGAGTAATGAGTTATTAATTTTCTGTTTAATTTTGACAGGTGGGAGAATTATTAGAGCTTGGCCAATGAATAAAATTTTAGGCAACAGTATCATTTTGATTAAAGTTAGTCTTCTTCAAATTTGAAAAAGAGTCTGTTCCAACTGTCAAATTAGACTAGTAATTGAGTTTCTAAGTTGTTGGTAATTAGATTTATTTGACACTTGTTAACTGGGTTAGTCCATCTGAGCCAATGGCCCATTTTCAATGGAGACCCAAGGAGAAAAGCTCCAGCAATACAAACATAAAAAGATAACATAGTAGGTAATATATAAAAACCCAAGAAAAACAGTGCAACAATACAGCATAAGCAAAAAATACATATACAGTAATCAGGTGAAATGAATAATACAAATAAAAGAAAATTAAGTAAATACAACTAGTACATTTAACTCTATACAATAATGACGTATTTTCCCAAGTAGCATAATGCAGTATTATCTAGTGAGCAGATTAGTCACTGAATTATTATATGTAGGCAAGTAGTGAAAAGAAACAAAAAAAGGAAAATGCAGATTATGGAGGACTTGGGCAAGGACAGGCTTTTGAGTTCAGAAGTTAGTGCATGACTTTGGTTTTAAAGCAGCTGGAACTGGTAATGCTATTAATGTGAGTTGGCAGCCTATTCCATGCAAGGGGCACAATGTTTAGACAGGAGTTTACATTTTGTTGGGTTTATTGATGTCTAGAAGGTGCTGGTCAGAACTATGAAGAGACTGGGTTGGGATATAAGGAGATGGTAAGGTAGAGAGTGATGGACAGGCTAGCGGTTTATTGAGTAGGGAGTGCATCAGCTGCAGTTGGGCTAGTAGTAAGAGCTGGGGGAATTCTAGCCATCGAAGCTGTTTCAGAGCAAGGCAAGAATGGGATTTAGAAGGTTGGTTACTGGCGAATCTGGCTATGTTATTTTAAGGTTGTTCAAGTATGGAGAGAAGGCTTGACTGGAGGTGAGTTAGGCTAGGGGAGGCATAGAGAAGACATGAAAGATGTGCTTGGGCAAGGGTGGGTTTGGAGTTGGCAGCAAGAAATTTCTTATTCTGTCGGGAAGACCCAGTTTCATACTAGTTTTGTTGATACAGTGTTGTATATGAATGCCGAATTTGAGTTGGTCATCGATTATTTTACCCAGTAACTTAATGTGAAGCTCATCATTGATGAGTGTTATCTAGTGAAGAAATAAAGGTGGATTTAAGGTGGAGACTTTTGGGGACAAATAGTAGGAACTTAGTTTTTTGGGGGTTGAGTTTAAGTTGATGTTCTGTGAGCCATTTTTGCACAGATGAGTTTTGGGTAATAGAAGTTTAGAGATGTCAGTGCAAGAGGTAAGAGTAGAGTCATCGGAATACTGTATGAGGGAGGAGGTGTTGCAGGAGGACTAAAGAAGACTGAAGATGTTAAATAGGAGAGGGCCAAGGACTGAGCCTTGAGGTACACCAGTTTGGATAGGTAGTAAAGGGGAGCAAGCAGATTGCCATCTGACAGACTGGAACCTATAGCAGAGTGTAGAGATTAAGGTCAGTAAGCTTAGTAAGTAGCTTGGAATAGGAGACAGTATCAGAATTTTTAAAGGTCGAGAAAGAGGCAAAACATGAGGAGGGTTTTTGTCGCTGGCTTCAGCAACTCTGAGTGAAGGATAGGAGGGCAGTGGAGGTGCTGTGGTGAGGCCTAAAGCCATGTTGAGTGGGGTTCAGAAGATTTTCATTGATAAGATGAGTTAAAAGCTGATTGTGAATACATTTTTCGAGAATTTTGGATAGTGGAGATTGTATGGCCATGGGTCTGTAGTTAGAGGGCTCAGTGGCGTTACCTCCTTTGTGAAGTGGAATGGTGTAGAAAGACTTCCAGATGTTGGGGGGAGTAGACTCTTGTATAGATCTATTTATTAGAATAGAGACAGGATAAACTATGGAATGAGCAGAGAGTAAGAAAGAAGGGAGGGAGAACAAGCCTTCATTTTTATTAGAAGTGACTTGATGTAGACTGTGGAGACTGGGTCACGAGAGTAAGGGGTTGTGTTGCATGTGTACTGAGTGGTGTGAGGGTGGTTATGGCTTTGGGAGGGTTGGGTAAGTTTTTGAATAGATTCAGTGAAGTAGATATTAAGTAAGGTGTCAGTTTCTAAGGGAGAATTATTAGGGTAGGGGTTAGGGGTGGTAGGTTGACCTGGATTTAGGACTAATGATGGTATGCCAGAATTTTGGGGGGTTAGACTTTTGGGAGAACTGATGATTATAAAAGTTTTCTTGCCTTTGTTAATTGCTGTTTTTGCTAGATTTTTTACTTTATATTTTTGTAGGAATATTGGCGATTTAGTTTTTAGCCATTATTTCCAATTTCTGTCTCTTTCTTTCATGAAAGATAAGGCATTTTTGGTGGGTGAAGGTGAGTAGTTGGCTTTGATACTCACATTTCTAAGAGGAGCTAAAGAGTCAAGTATAGCAAGAAAAAATGTGATTAAACTGTAAAATGGCATCATTAAGAGGGAGGTACTTAAGAAAGCCCCAGTTTATGGAAGTGAGCCTGCTATTGAAGGTTTCAGGATTGAAAGCAGAAAGCTTGCGACACTGTCTAAAATGGTGGAATTTAGGTATTTGGGAAGAGTAACACTGGACTTGGATAGAGAGGAGGTCACTTAGGGAGTTGGGCAGGGCTCTGGGGTCACGATATAAGGTGGGGGCAGAGGTAAGAATCCAGTCTAAGGTGGTACCCTGGGTATTGTTGTTGAAGCGCCTAAGAGTTGTGATAAGTTGATAAAAGCTGTGTAGGAGGGAGAAGTAGAGGTTAGCTTTTCCAAGTCAATATTTATGTCGCCAAGTAGTAAGGTCTCATATGGAAAATTAATAGAAATCCATGCTAGAATACATTAGAGGATGGGAATGTTGTTTCCAAGTGGGATATAGATAGAGGCAATGGTGAATTTCTTATGGGGGTTAAGGCAACAGTTTAGACATAGTAGTTCAGCTGCTTAAAAGCTGGGCAAAGATATTGGCAGGGGGGATAGGTTAAGGTGTTTGAAATACATAATTGCGGCACCTTCACCTTTTTTGGTGGTTCTATCTTGGCGATAGATGATATAGTGAGGAGGTAGTTTTTCAGTGTTAGAAATATGTTTTCACCAAGTTTCAGATAGGGACAGGATGTGTGGTGATTGGTGGGTGATCCAGTTGTGTAGTTCTGTAACTTTATTATGTAGACTTTGTATGTTAATAGGAAAGATCAAGAGATGTTTAGTGAGACAGGTGTTTGTTGTGAAAGGGCAAGATGGGCTTGGGTTGGGGTGGATGTCACTGGATGATAGTAAACTGTTAGAAAAAAGGGAAGGCTTATTTGCCTAAAGGTAAAAGTCAATGGGTTTGTATTTATTTTTGAAGGATGTGATAGAGACAGAGAAAGTTCTATTTTGTTGAGATGTGTGAAGTAAGAGTTCAAATGAAGGGCATATTAGGAAAGGTTCCTTGTGGAGTATAGGGAACTGTAGGTTGGGGATGAATGTGAAAAAATAAGGTGTGTATGATAGGAGGTAAGTAAAGAGAGATGCATAATTAGTATTGTTGTGAGGTCAGGGGCACTGTTTGAAATTAGATAATGATAGCAGAAGGATGACAGATATGTGCGTGTGTGGAAGAGGTTATTTATTAGAGAGGAGAGAGGTGAGAACTAAAATGAAAACGATAAATAGGTAGTATTGAGGAGAGATTTACAATGTCTAGAGGAATGAGCAAGGAGGAGGCTTTAGTCAGCTATGGGGAGATAGAGTCAAAGGCTGGTGATATTGTAAGATGCTGCAAGTGTGGGGTGATTATGAGAGGGAGGTGATGAGAGAGTGGGGTTGTGGTGTGGGTAGGTATAAACAGTAATTGATACATTAGTGGATGTAGGGGAGGGATAGAAAGGTAGTTGGAGAGGAGTGGTAGGAAGTTTATAGGGGACATCTCTGATTGGATAAGTGGGGAGAGAGAGGGGTTGGAAACGAGTAGTAGTAAATGAAATTAAAGTGGGGGTGGGTGGAAATTGGGTAGGGGAGTAGAGTGAGCCTAAGTGTAGTGAGATGAGTAATTTTTGATAATTAAATTTAATAATGATACATATATATTTAATAAGCATTATCTCCCAGTTCATCTCTCTTTTTTTATCTAAGTTTCATAGTAACATATTTATTCACTACAAGTGCCTGAGTTTTGTTTTGATTGGGTTTTAGACCAGAGATGCTTGCAAAGAAGTCAAGATTATGTAATAGGTGATCTATTGAATTTTCAGTATCATTAGAAGTTATTAGTAGGTCACTAGGAAACAGTTGTATCCTGGTGGATAATTTGTCTTACACTTTATATCATTTAATGCAGTCAATATTTCTAATGATTTGCAAGACACTCAATAGCCAGGGAAAAAACTAATGGGGAGAGGGGGCACCCCTGTTTAGTTCCTCTTAATATTTTAAATGTGCTAGATAGATAAGATCCAATGTTTACATAGGCTATGGACTTTTCATACAGTTTTTAAATTAATCTTTTAAAGTTTGGGGAGAAATTGTATTTTTTCAGAGCTTTAAACAGATATGGCCAACATAGGGGGTCAAAAGCTTTATCTATATCGAGGCTTAAAACAGAAAGCTCATTTTACTAGTTTGCCAAGTCTATTATGGACAGTAATCTAATTACATTGTCTTGTACCTGTTTTTGATAAACCCAGTTTGATCTTCATAAATTAATATTGAAAGAATACTATTTAATCTGTCTGCTAAGACAGACATGAATATCTTGTAAATCGGTGTTAAGCAAAGCAATTGGCTTGTATGATGTGCAAAGGTTGGGCTCTATTTGGTTTTAGGATGGGAGAGATTATAGAATATTTCCATGAGGGAGAAATGTTTGCTGTAGTTTAACTTCTTGAAATGCATTAAGTAAGATTTTTAAGATGTTATCAGGTAAGAGTTTGTAAAAATCCAGAATTAGACCATCCAGTCCTGGTGCCTTTTTTGTCTTAAGTTTTTTTTATTTGTTCTTTTAATTCTTTAAAGGCAGAGAGTTTGTCTGTGTTAATATTTTTTGGCTAGCTTCTTTTGATTATTAGCAAAAAAGTTGTCTATACTTTTATCACTTGTAGATGAATTATTAATATTCTTGTAATGGTTTTTAAAAAGATTTTTTTAGATACGTAACTTTGATAGTCTGATTATTTCTAGTATATATATTTCTTTTATATGACTGTTTTCATTTAAATATTTAGATCTAATCAAAGTCCTGTGCATACTCTTGGGATTCATTGAGTAGGATTGTAATCTGATTTTTCCCAGATTTATTGATATTTTATGCTGCATGATATCCTGATATTCCTTGTTCAGTTTACATGTCAGCTAATGCAGATTTGTCATCTGATGTAAGTTTTAGTTGATCAATTTCTTTTTGTATGTCTACTAGGTTTTTTTTATCAGACTCTTTCCTTTTATTTGTATACCAACTTTTATTTTACCATGTAAGACTACCTTTAAAGTGTCTCATAGGATAGGATAATATCCGAAACCTCTCCATTATTATTGGTATCTAGGTAAAGTTTTATTTCGTCTAGAAGCCATTCTTTAAATCCTTGTACTGTTACTAGATAAGCAGTTAGTCTTTGGCAGAAGTTTAAGGGGGTCAGTATTAAGCGCTACATTGACGGTAATAGCATTGTGGTCATAGGGCATGATGTCAGCATTACATTGTCAGTTTTGGCCAGTAAATAACTGGTTACAAAGACTTTGTCAATGTTGGCCTGTGTGCCATTAATGTCAGTTAGGTTTCTGTCTTGCGTAGTTGGTCAAGTGCTTTGCAAAAGGGACATCTTGAAGGGCTTAGAGCTTGTGGAGGACACGATGCAATTAAAATCAGTAACTCACCTTTAGACTTGAATGTGATGGTGTCAAATGATTTTTCACCGTTTTAATCTCAATACCTGGTATCCAGTAGGTGTTTGCAAAAGTGTACATCATTTTATGTAGTTTTAGTAGGACTAAAGCAAGCATGCCATCATTGCTAGAGTACAAGTAAACTATTTTGAGAATTCTCATTGATTTTCTGTGTAAAATTAGGACACCCCTTTTGTAGTTGTAGCTTGAACTTACCAAAACCTTATAATTCTTAAAGTTTAGTTTAGATTTTCTGTTACTAAGCAGGATTCCTGAATGAATGCAAAATCTGCTTTATGTAGCATTAAATATTTGACTACTCCTTTTCATGGAGTTGTTCAACTCATTGACATTAATAAAAATAATGTTAAATATTATCATTTGATGGAGACTACTATAAGTAAAATAGAAAAGTACTTTCCTTGATTCATTATGACAAATACATTTTTAAAACCTTTATGAACAATTTAAAAACTCTAAACTTAAAAATAAAACTGCATATTTTAATAACCTTCTGCATGGATAAAATATATCCAGGCTTACATCTCTCACAGAAGCCACAAACTAAACCTCTCATGACATCTACAGAGAATTCCTAGCTACTGCAGGTTAATAGCAAGCAGAAGGGGAATTGCATGTACATCAAAAACATACAAAAGGAAAAAGTCAGTTGACTATATATGTATGCATGAACTAAGAACATGAAGCTGTATACAATTTCTTAAATTTTTTATCAGACCAAGATAAATTGATTAAACCTAATTGTTTGTTGCTATGAGTAAATACAGGACTGTCATGTCATTAAAGCAGACTAGAAAAAGATGCATTTAAAACGGGCACTGTCAGAAACATCTTTGTAATACTTAAATATAAATGCAATTCAGATTAAATAAATCACTATTTACAGTATAACAAATGCTTAGACTTTTTAGATAAAAAATAATTGATAAATGAATAAAAATACAATTCAAATGATAATTCTCGAATGAGACTGGCGGTCAGAGCTCAGTGAAAAGAAACCGTTTCAGAGGTAATGCAAACTTCCTGGAAGACAGCAGAGACTGTTCTTCATGAGTCTGTGAGCTAAATGAAGCCTTTAGAAGCTTGAGCTTGTCAAAAGTTGTCAAAATTCTATCAAAAAAGCAAGTAGGCGGGACTTCTCTTGCGAAGTGAAGCTTTTAAGCAACTTGTAAAATAATGAATATTTAAAATAAAAATCCAAATTCCCAACAATACACAGCTATAAGATATATCAGCTAAATGGAGCACACTGCAGAAGTTCCATTTAGTAGTAAATGTATATATAATAAAATGCCACCACTTCTCATTGTTGCTGTATTCCTTAAATGTGGTTATATCCGGCAAAAGATAGCCTAATCTCCAGCCATCATATAAAAGCCTTTATATTATCAGTGTAACATACAACAGTTGTATGCTCCCACCCAGATATGTGACATCCAGAAGCTCAGTCCTTAAATCTGAAGTGTCCCAGGAGAACTAATGCAAACACAGGACAAAAGGAAATGTCCTTCCAGGGAAAGAGCGAGGGGAATACAGCAAAAAAACATAGAAAGAAAAGGGGACAAGAGGTGGGGGTGAATGCTAAACAGTGAAAGTAGGAGAGAAGAACCAGATACTAAAGTATTGAAAAGTAGGACATCTACAGTTATGGTAAGATCTTATACAATTGTACTATGCCCTTCCTTATCACTGTTGCAGCATACCTTACATGTGGGAGATTACCAAAAGCTAGTGTAGGCAATGGGAGGAGAAAGGCAAGGAAGACCCCTCCACAAACTCTTGAAGGATGGCCCTGGCAAAGGCTGCTTTGGCAAGAACATCCAACTTATAAACTAATAAACCACTACTATCAGTGCAATAAGGATGACTTCCATACCTTTAGCACAGTTAGTTTAAAAAGCTGCTTTCATATAAAACAATCTTCATACAAACACATGAATTTAACCAATAAATATGTACAATTAACTTAACTAATCAGTTTATAAAACTGAAAGAAGGTATAGCTGTGAATCCTTCAACAACCATCCAGCTTATGATCTTTAAGAAAACTCAACGTCTATCATTTCATTCAAGCCAGGTGGAGAATCAGGACTTAACCTGTCATTCTGCTACTTTTCTCTCCACTTGGTTCTTAAAATCACTACCTCTTGTATTTCAAGACTTGTTCTAAAATAGCTAAAGTAAACTTTTTGAAACTATTGCAAGAAAGAGAATGTCAAGCTAAGGCATTTTATCTTTCTTGATTTTTACAGTATAAACATGTTCTCATCCTATCCTTCAAGCTTCTTGTGGTCATCCCCACACTGAAGGTAAAACAGCCTGAGCATAATGCAATATTCACCACTACTATAGTGCCACAGTGATACCGCATGGTATTCTAATGGTATAGGAAATATGGTTTAAAATATGAGAGATCACTCATAAATAAACCTACAAGCACTACAACTACTGCACTTGTACATACCCCTGTTTTTGCTAGTGCTAAGGGCTACCTGCAAGTGCAATAGCTGTAGCGCTTAAAGACATGCAAGAAGCAGGTTGCATGTTGGCCACCAACAGGGTTGCAGAAGAGGAACCTGGTGTCAGCACTGAATGATCCTCACAGACTTCATCCACTGTGAGATGCACATCCGGTGGAGGCTGGACAGCAGTAGAATCACAGCCACACTTTTTAGCCTTCTTTTAAGGAGCGGCTGATTTGGCCATGGCACCTTGAGTAAAAAGCTCAAGTCATTTGTTCAACAGCTAGATGGAGAAAGAGGGCAGATGGCTGAAAGGAGTTTTGAGAAACAAGGCCTGACATAGTATACAGAATATGTTTGCACATAGCACCTTAGCAGGACAGGCAATTTTTGTCTCTCTCTTCAAGAGAGATCTGCCTCCTATACTGCCATCTTCCTTTACTGGGTGACTAACTCACAATACAAACAAGCTACAGCAGGGCACGTATTTCTACTTGGCTTGGTAAAACCAGCACACAGACAGACATCTTACACCAGGTTCAAACATGGCGTTCACACTGGCAGAAAAGTACTTCTGAAGATTAAGCATTCATGTCAACTTTATGCCCTCTGCCTAACTCAAGGAGGAAATCGCTGACATACATTGCTCTGATGATGGAAAGTCTTTGGTATGTTGGATGGACATTAGGCTATCCTTGCCAGGAAATATCCACCTGTAAGGAATACTGCAACAGTGATGAGGAAGGACATCAATACAGCATGCATACATTCCACAATTCTATCACCTCAGAATTATGAGCCTCTAATAATACTGAAGCCCACTACCATTAGTTAGAAGATTATATTTCCTCAAGGTATCAGGCTTTCAATGCTGCTTCACGCACATGATAATGAAATATACTAGCTGACTCTAGTGTATTATTTAAGCACTGGCTCCAGTGTATTAATTTAATGTCCTTCAATGACGTATTTATTTTCTCTTCCAACCTTACATGCATTTCTCATCTTGGTAAGTTTAGATTCTCAAAATACATTTGAGTTCTGAATGACAAGGACTGATCACTGATGTTTAGAAAGAGAAAATAATCTTAGCTGAAAGTAATTTGATAGAGCATGGCATCAGGAGAAAAAGTAGAACACAGCCTTTGCTACCTGTCAAATTCTGTCAACTTTACACAATTTCTTTATTAGCAAAACTGAAACGGACTCAAATGTCATTTTCCTTCAAAGCTTTACATAAAATCTTGTACCTGCCATTAGGTGATCTGTGTTGACCTCCATTTAAACTTTTGTCGCACAATAACTCAGAGCATTTTCAAGGTTCAGCAAACTCCAGGGTGCTAATCAAAAGTAAGCCTAGCCACTTAAAGAATATAGTGAGCCACCATTGCAAGTGCCTCCTCATGAGCTGCGCAGAAGTGCAATGCCTAAAGACAAGGTACAATAACAGATGGTGCGAGGACAGCTTTCATTTCTCTTATTGGTTAACCTGCCAGGACACATCTTGGTGTTACCATACAGAGATCATTTTCCTTTTACTAACATATAATTTAATATCTTAATTTACTAATTCATCTGATCTATGGATAGATCTACTGTGTATGATCATTTTAGTATATGTGCACCCCCCTGACAGTGTGCACACTCACTGGGACTACCTCCTCTGTCTTCTACCAGCCTCCTACATCACCTGCACTTCCAAAGTAAGTGGCAGCAAAGCTCCCTAATTCCTCTCCTCTGAGCAGTACCTATTCATGGTTAAAGTGTTTGCATGCAAGCAAACCTACTGTGCTCCATATTTCAGACACCTCTACCTTGCATTATTTTCTGTAGGAATCAATTTCTATCCATCTATCTACATACAGCCCTGCTCCCCTAGAGAGAATTGAACTGCTATAGACAGTCTCCTACTATTGCCAGCACCTACCAGCAGTCACAACTTTTCCGCTCACCTTTGCTGGGGATGGTCTACCCTCTCCATTCACCCTATGGGCTCAGTCAGCTCCCCTATCCTGCCCCTAAATTCTACCCACCCCCACTACTCCCACATTTATCTATCCTCAACTCCTCCCACATTTATCTATCCTCAACTCCTCCCACACCATCTACACCCTATCGCCTCACACTTCCATCCTACTGTATCCAACCCATCTACACCATGTTCCATCCCATACCCCACCTACATCTAACAATACTCTTGACACTACTTACCACATTAACCTCCTTAACACAGCTCACAAACCCTACCTCACCTCTCCAACTCACTACACATCCAATTACCAACACACTATGTCACCTGCCTTCTCCATATCTCCCAACCTCTATCCCTCCATCACAACCCTATTATACAAACCCAAAAGCCTACCTATACTCCCCACACCCAACCTTCCCCATCACCCACACCCCAAAAAACATACTATCAACCCATACTTAAAAGCTCTATCCACATCACATTACACAATAATTGTACTTCGTCACATCTCCCTGTCTCTCTGGAGACATCCATCCCAACCTTGGCCCCAGCAACTCCCCACCCACCAACCCCCTCACACCCTGGCAACCCCAAGTCCATTCACCTCACAACAATTAATGTTCAAAGCCTCCAAAATAAAACCCCTACCTTACAAGACTTGCTCTCATAAAATCACCCTGAGATTGCTGCCATCAGAGAAACCTGGCTAAAGCCAGTCATAAAAGACCATGAAATCCTACCACCAAACTACCAAATGATCCACAATGACAGGACCCCCTTAAAAAACCTACCCCTAGACAATGCTGTTAGCCACTTTAACAAGACCTTTCTCAACCTACTCGATCTTCATGCTCCCCTAGAACCAAATGGATCAGATCCAAAATCTCCCCCTGGCTATCAAAAGAAACCAAGCTGGACATGCTCTTAAGAGATAAAAAGTTGAAATACCAAAATAATAAACTACCCAGTACACTACTAGATTGCAAGCAACTTCACAACAATGTAAAGAAATTAACTGAAGACCACAAATCCTATTACACAAACCTTCAATCTGAAATCTTTGCCAACCCAGATAAGTTCTTGAGTACAATGTCCTCCCTCCTTCATCTCGGTAACAAAGACTATTGTTAACCCAACCCTAACCTTTCTGACCTTTATACAGCAACATCATTCAACTCCTTTGTATACTGTATATCCAAACTAACCTCCACCTTCCCACACCCCCCTCTTAGCACATCTCCCATCCACAACATTCTCTTCAGACAGCACACACCATCCCTCACTTGCACACTCAACCCCATCCCCACTAGTACAATAAAGAAACTACTCCTCCAGCTAAAACCTTGCCATAATGCACCAAATAATGAACCCACTTCCTTCCTCAAATTGAGCCAACAGTGTAGCCCTGCCAATCTCCATTCTAATAAACAGATCCATACAAGAATCCTATGTCCCTTCAATTTGGAAACCTGCTTTCATTATTCCAATCCATAAGGGAGGCAAAATAATGACATTACCAATTTCAGGCCCAGTGCCATCCTTTCTCCTCTCTCGCAAACCATTGAGAAATGTTTTCATGCACAACCCATGCCATACCTAACTCACAATAACCTCCTCACCTCCACCCAACATGGTTTCTGCCAAGGCCACAGTACCATCACTGCCCTTCTCTCCTTCAGAGAAAGCATCAACCATGCTCATGACTCCAACTCATATCTACCCTTTTCCTAGACCTATCTGAAAGCCTTTGACATCAACTCCCACCCTATTTTCCTCTCCCAACTGTCCCATCTCAATCTGTCCCTTTCTACAACATCCTAGTTCTCTAGTTACCTCTCCAAAAGGCTGCAAGCTGTAAAATGGAAATGATCTACCTAGCCCTTCCTACACACCCCCACCAGCATTCCCCAAGGCTCTGTCCTTGGCCCCTTACTCTTCAACCTATTCATTATTAACTTTTGCCACTACATCCCAGAGTCCTCCTTCATCCAGTATGCCGATGACTACCACCATCTGCACTGCTGACTCTCCCTCTGACCTGCAGCCAAAGACTCGGTCTGCTTTCACTAAAACAGAAAATTGGATACAGAACAACCATCTTGCCCTGAATGCAAATAAAACAAAACTAATGATCTTTAATCCCTCCAGAAGCTCAACAATTCTTAACACCTCCTTCTCAATAATTAGCCAAAATAACATCCCCATTCAGACTGTGCCACGCACCAAACTCCTTGGTATCATCATTGATGAGCATCTGAAATTCAACAACCACATTCAAATAGCCATTAAAAAGACACATCAAAAGCTAGGACTCCTATACCAGCACAACCACTACTTGACTCCCTCCACCAGAAAGACCTTAGCCTACACCTACATTCTCCCATCTTTAAGATAAAGTGCCCCCCTACTCTCCAACCTGGCTTACAGTCCAAACTGGATTCCTACTACAAAATCTACAAATTTCCCACCAACTCCCAAAACCTATTCCAGCACTGCAACTCCCTCCAATCTCTACAGTGGCTAGAACTTCCTAACTACCTAAAGTTTCTCAAGTTCACCACTGTCCATAAACTCATGTTCTAGCCATCCAGCTGCCCTGCTCTCTCCTCATCCTCAGCCCCCTACATACCTAACCGTTCACTCCAATCAGAAAATCAAAATCTCCTACATATCTGCAAATCTTCCCAGCCCCCTGGAAAAGTTCTGCTATCATATTCCATAGCCAAAATATGAAACTCTTCCCCCCTCCCTTCGTAATACCCCTAACCACACCAACTTCAAATCCCTCCTACACTCCCACCTATCCTCAGATTGGATATGTTCCTGTTCGTCTCCTACTTAAATCCCCCCACTACCATCCATTCACCAGCCCAACCTCTTCTCACCATCTAACAACCTTCCACTCAACTAAACCAACTCCACTGCTAAACTACATTATTATGCTTTTATCTTTCTCCCATATTACACAGTCTTAAACAGTTGTACTTCTGAAATGGTTACTACTACATTTCTGTAAAGAACTAACCTTACTGCCATTCTAAAGCATACCTACAGCCACTCTAACACATTCATTTTGTCCTACATGCTTGCCTATTTACTAGACACACATCTTCTGCTAAATCTTCCTCTGCTTCCATCTACTTCTGAAATTTAGTAATCCTTAATTCTCCAAATGTTTAATTAGCAAGAGACTGAACGTGCAATATTTTGTCCACTGCCACTACAGCTACTCTGTATTCAAATGTAATTACTTTAATCCCTTTTCGCCATCCTACTCTCTGTATATTTTACATACCGTACTGGATATTCATGATTATAATTGTCTATGTACTTATATATTGTTATTGTATATTGGAGCTTTTTCCTCCAGGCCTCCACTAAAAACGGGCTCTTTCTGGCCTAGTGGACTTCCCCAGTCATCAAACTGAAAAAAAATAAATAAATAGTATGACTTGTTCCAGACTAACAAAACTACTACAATACTACCAAAAGTTTGCATGCACCTCTTGTCTAATGGCTGTACTTCAACACTTCTTGTGCTGCACAGAATTTCATTCAACCTAATAACTTTTTTTCTGTCAAGGGATAAAGTGTAAAAATTCACTATCTACCCGTCCATCTTTTTCATCAAACTTATATTTCCCCATGATCAGATGGTGTTATGGTGTCATAACGTTTACCACCTCTTTTAATTCAAGGAGTTCATCTGTCTCTGTTGTAGACCATCTGCTTTTTTTTCTCTCCCTCCCACAACTGCTTTACCAAATTATCTTGGTTTTTCCTGTATTTGTTACAAAATTATCTTTGTTTTTCCTGTATTTGACAAAAACGATCTGTAAGTGGGAGTACTTTTGATTCTGGTCCGATCTTCATCTGTACCACAATGTGCATCCTATCTTCCATATCAGCCACCTCATCTCTATTACCTCAAGGTTACTTAGCTGCTCTGCCTTCACTACCCAAGCCTGAGCCATACAAAAACAAATGTTGCATCACTGTTTTGTACTCCTGACTTCTATACATCTTTGATGTTGTGTCATATACCACTCCTAACACTTCACCACTTTAATCTGTGCTAACCCGATCCTCAGCCCATCCCCATCTTTAACCCATACTGTAGGAAAAGCCTCTTTCCATAACACTATCACTGTACAAGGGACATAACACAAAGATCACAAATGCATAAAAACTAATTCTATTCCTTCTGTAGTCTTTATTCTAAAGCAAAGTCATTAGCACTACCATTGACCCAGCTCTAACCCTAAAATTGTCAGTCCATATGAAAGCATTAGGATTAAAACTAAAACCCCACACTTACTGTAAACAAAAATTCTATTTTCTTCCTTTCAACACTTTCAGCACTAGAGTACTTTCAATTTGTTCTATTTTCTTCCTTTCAACACTTTCAGCACTAGAGTACTTTCAATTTGTTTTCAAAACAGCTGGCTCAGTCAACAGAAGGATTATTCTGCAGAATGAATGGCACCCATATATAGTTTCCCATTTCCGTGATCAATCACAGTGCTGCTATAAAGTTTTCCTTTTATGCCTCAGCACCTGAACAGTCTATGAAAAATGAAAACAAAGTTTTCCTATGTAGAAATTTGTTAAGTACATTATCTGTTTTAATTTCTGATGCCATTTTTTTAAACTGCTTGTGCTGTGTACTTATTAAAATATATGGTCTTACCGTTTAAGAAGGCTGAAATGAGTTTCAAGTGTGGTGTAAATTAAACGCAGCCAGACCACCACTGTAGTATCTTGTTCATTTCTTACTATGTGCGACTAGGTGATTATATGGCTAAAGAAGTTACAAGAAACTACAGTGCAGTATCAGAAATAATTAAACAGTTTCAAAACAGTGTCACATTAATTAAAAAAACATGATCGGGCACACCTAATTACTGGATGCCTTAGAGATGTGGATTCAAAATTCCAGCTACATTCAGTCTAGAGAAAAGAGTCATTACAAACGTGCAGCAGTCATTAAAGATATCAAGTAGGATGCAACTAACCCAGATGTTAAGTAACATTTCTGGCCATAATCCAGAAAGGGAATGGTTACCAAGTAAAGGATACCTTAAACACTGCAGAGCAGAAACAGAAATGTGTTACAGCAATATAATCATGTTATCTCTGAAAGACGATTGCATGTAAAATATTTACATTACATGTTGGAAACTAGTCATAAGCGACTGATCTACCAGGACATAATGCACATGAAAGGCTACCACTACAAAGCAATGTGTGGCATGTATGGCCAAGGTCTAGTAAATGAAGTAAAATCACTTTTTCATGATCCTTCTGAAAGAAAACACATGTTGGAAAGGAGAATAAAAATTATAAACAGGACATTTTAAGGAACCCACAAATAGGCCACTCTGAGAAACAACCCAGCTTGCATAACTCAAACATCTTTAAACAATTACAAAACATGGAGTAATACTTTAAAAAACTCTTGTCAGAAATGTCACAAAGTTGTGGCAGAAGTACAAACTCCGCTAAGTTTAAACAAACGATTTTAATCAGCTGGTGCTCAACCACTTGTCACTGCTGATTTATTGCACTGCTCATATTAATGTTTGGGGAGGTCAAAGGCAGCTAGGAGAAAAGGAACCAAATGGAAAGGATTATTTAATATTACTTTAGGAAATCAGTCAAGGAATTCTCATTTAGCAAGCCCACACAGGATGCACAGCACAGTATTACAGCAGGAGTTTAGAAGCTGAACATAAAAGGGGTCAGACATGAAAACCCAACAACTAGTAATGCTTTTCATTCCATTCCTTAATTACTGCACGTGATGATGATTTATTAAATGGCAACATAGGCTTAAATTGATTACCAAGGCTTCAAGTTTTTTTTTGGAAATGCTGCTGAATGAGTGAAATTACCTGACAATTAACCATCATGTCTGCTGAAGTTTCACATTTGGAATTAAAGGATTGGAAAGGGAGTGATCTAACTTCCTGTTTTTCATAAAGTTAGCTGATTGTTTCCTTTCCATAGTCAAAGACCTATAACAGTCCTTTATTCATGTAAGACTATCATAAAATGTAGGTATTGTATTCTCTTTCCTACATTACAGAGCAAGCCTTACAATGTGAAAATGCATGATTTTATCTACAGTATTTTTTCAAATTATGTATTCTACCATGAAATTTTGTTGCACCGTAAAAACCTGTACAATGGTATCAGTTTACTTTATGGACACATTTCATACAAGGCATATAGGATGCATCTAACATTCTTGCTTAGATTTCTAGATTCTACTAAGAATCATTAAAATATGAGGAATATTTTTAGAACTGTGCTGTTAAAAATATTTTTTGTTGGTTGGAATTTTAGGTTATCTACAACATTTTTGCACAATCAACCCTCCTAAAGAGGAATGTTTGTCACTGGTATATCTAGGTACAGAACTTCTACAGACTTCTCTGGGCTCATTTCTGTAATAAGGAAGAAACACTGTGGAACCATGATTCTGCAAAAGTTGTCAAATAACTCAACATTGCAAGTTTCTTTCTTCTATGCAACATTAATGTTGGGGTTGTGCCTAAATAGAGACAGAGTACTGTTACATAGCAAAATAAACTTGCAATGATATTACAAGAGCATATTTTAGGTATGTGATTCTATGTCCAATTAAACAGCAATAAATTAACACCATGCTGACTACAGTTTATATTGCACAAAGTGTACAAGACAGCATGCTAAAGAATTTCAGCATGGATGTAGTCTACTTTACTGATAGACAGCTACACTCTACATCAATGGCAAATATCTGCAATGTAACCCTTATGTATCAATGTGAGAAGCTTCCCAGAAAGTATATTGTGAGCACCTTCACCTCCCACACAACTGAACAAATGCATGTGAATCCCTGACATGTCCACTTACAGTAACAGAAACTCACTTCCAGAAAGTTAGCTAGCCTTGCTGAAATGTTATTTATGCTTCATGTGTTGCTATAAATTCCCAAAAGATGACCCCTGTATAGACACTCCATGGAGGATATTCATAGATGTCCAGACAAAGTACCTTCAGAAAGTTTACAAAACTGGGGTATTTTCTGGCACCTGAATGTTACACAAGGGGTATATATTCTGACAGCTGAATATCTGCCTTTTATTCTTATGCCACCAAATGATATAAGGTATATTACACTTACATGCATATGGGTTTCCTTACATTTTTTCAATTTTTTTATCTTGACCGATTCTCATGTCACTGATGTTTCTTCTACTATGCTGTGATATTAGTGAGGGGAAGGAAATTTCTGCTTTTCTCAACTTTGGGAAATCAGTGAGTTGGTATTAAGATAATTGCATATGAGTGGGGTTGCTGGGGTTAGGGCTTGCTCACTGTAAAACCCCTTGTGCTGGATTTTATTTTTGACATAACATTCCATGGAATTTATTGAAAGATATAGTATGATACAATAGAAAATGTACCATTTTATTATATACCAACAGAAAGTTATGAGAGGGTGCTTATCTGTGTTGAATGCATATCTCAACTGTCCAAATGTTTGACTCCATTTTTGGTCTGTTGCTCATAATTCATCCGTGGTTTGGCACCTATGTCTCTAATGCAAACAGGTAACCTGTAAATGGTTAATATCCCAGACTCATGTTATACTCATCAAGGGTATCAGAACTTGCCAGAGATTTGGGATGCATGGCTAAGCTTAAAAAGGCCTTTGTGGTCATTAACAATAAATACTGAGCAAAGAGGCAGCAGGAAAGGCTCTAAGAATCCTTTATTACAGCTCACACACACCACTGGTACCTCGGCATTTCGCCTTCAATGTATAAATGTGCAATATAACAGCCATACTTTTATACACATAAAACCCCACTCAATCAATTATACCCTTAAAGTGAGAACACTTTTTCAAACAATTTTTATATCCATGACTTATTAACTTCTACATTTATAAATTATAAAGTGCATAAATATTAACAATGCCCATTCACATATGAATTTAAATAAACTTCTTAGCATTTTACAGTTTTATAGCATAAATATTATAAACAGGGTCATCACATTTTATTTTGAAGTTTAAACAATGAAAACAAACTTATTTAGCTCACCAAATTGACCTCATGATTAAGAAGGGGGTGATATCATTAGGAAACTGTTGGTTTTGGAAAGTAAGTTTATCGAATTATAGAACACTATTCCCTCAGGGTCTTAATCTTGAGGTCAATTTGGTGAGCTAAGTATTTACCCTTCAAAAAAAAATGATGACCATGTTTATAATATTTATGCTATAAAATTGTAAAATGTTAAGTTTATTTTAATTCATATGTGAATGGGCATTGTTAATATTTATACACTTTATAATTTATAAATTGATAAGTTTAAAAGTCATGGATATAAAAATGTTTGAAAAAAGTGTTCTCACTTTAAGGGTATAATTAATTGGGGTTTCATGTGTATAAAAGTAAGGTTGTTTTATTGCAGATTTTTCCATTGAAGGCAAAATGCTGAGGTACCAGTGGTGTGTGTGAGCTGCAATAAAGGATTCTTACAGCCTTTCCTGCTGCCTCTTTGCTCAGTATTTTTTTGAGTTTTGAATTTTGGGGTTTATGTCCTTGTGGTCATAAGCTTACTAAACACCTATGAATGTATAAAATGTCTGGCAAATCACCAAGGATTGAAATTACTAAATGTCATATGCTTGAGTTTCACACTTCATCTCCTTCAGAAAATGTATGCCAACACACACATTTTTATTCTAGCAACTTTCAAAATTGACTAGCAATATTTAAAAAGCTGTCCCTGTTTTGGGGCCTTTATCTCCCCATTTGTCCAGATTTGTTTTTTATGTCAAGATGTTGAGAAGTGGTTGAATCAATGAACAATGTAATCTGATTCAATGTAGTGAACCCTAACCATAGAAAACTAATGCCCACTGAAAAGACTTTCGGGGGGCAAGGAGGATGTTTTCCCATGCCCCACATGAAAGGAATACAATTTTCTCACTCGTGTTGAAGACGCAAATGCCAAGATCACACAACAGTAAAGATAAGAAATGTCCTCATTGCCCGTGTTACATATTCTAACTCTGTTCCTTCTATTGGAAGTATGTATGGTACTAATGTGTGTTTTTCCTGATGCAAGGAGCAGTGATGTTTCTCTGTAGTCTGTGTGACTCCTTATACATGTATTAATGTATTTTCAGTAGTTTAAAACTGAAGCAATTAATTCATCTTAAGCTGATAGTCTTATTCTTGGGTAGCAGACTACAGCAACAGTTAGGCCTTCAAATAACCTGTGATACTAAAGGGAATCACAGCTCATGTCAGGGTAATCATTTAAATATGCTTCACCTGATACATCCAGTTTCAAAGAGCTCATTTTATCTGACTTATTATACTACTTTAAATGATTTTTGTCTAAATGAGAAAAAATTCTCTGATGCAATTGAAACAGAGGGCTTAGCATGCTGCACACACTATTATGATTTAACTTGCTCTCAAATCAGCAAACCTCAGGGTAAGTTTAATGTCAATTCTCAAATCAGTTGGGTTAATCCCATCAGATTTTGTTGAAGAGAACTCCAACAGATAATTAAAATAGTACTGCTGTCCATTTGTACAGGAAATGTCATATGAGATGTGGTGATAAAACTGCAATCAGCTAAATGGGGTACAAATTTTACTCTACTACAGTCCTATGTTCTCAGTGTTGCACACAGCTGTCCTTGTCTTCATGTCACCTTCTAGTTAGATGTGTGCCTTTCTTTCTCTATAATAAACGAACCTGGTTTTAAGGATCGCTGTTTAGAATGAACCAGGTAGAGGGTTAATATTTGCATGAATGCAATCAGCCTCAGGATTTCCAAAAATAGTAAAGATGTAATATATAATGCATACTTAAGTCATAATCCAGTTCCTCTCTCTGCTTTAAAATAAATAGTATCCTTTCATAGAAACAAAGCCAGTAGCTTCACAAGGTTAAAAATCAACCTTGATGAATACAAGGGCCCTTGTAAGTTTTGAAATACGACACGTTTGCCATAATCTGCCGTTATTCAGTGCAACTTCCCAAACCTCATCATATAAATTATATACAGCATATTGTGTACCTACAGTGTTGTGTAACTGATAAAAGTACTCATAACACTGGAATGGGGTTCCTCAAAGCTGCACTGCAGCTGCATGCCAAGCACATCCAGTAGTTTGCAATATCCAGCAGTTTCTTTAAGTGATGAGATGGTAGTATTTCTCAAAGTCTCATCTAGAATAATGGCATCTGTCATCTAGGACAGTCTAAATTTGTCAATCATGTGGGTATGAAATATCCCAGATGCCAGTATAAGTACTTACAGTTCTTCCTCATTTTTGTGGGTTTAAATGTTTCTATCATTCACATGTAATCAGAAATTACTTACTACATATGACCCATTCTTCTCTTGTACAAAAAACAAAAAAAATCAGCAACTAATTGATCATAGAAAGTTTATAACCTAGAAAGGTAACTATAGCTTTACTAAACCTCAAAAAAAATACAACTCATGAATAGGTGAATAAAGTCTGTTGTGTAGACTGAAATATTAAATTATACTGGCTGCTTTGGGTTCTTCAGACAGTTGTAGTTCACCACCATAAAAGAAAATACTTCATTCGCAATGCCTTTAATAAAAATAAAAAAAAAACATCACAGCTCATTGATCTAGGCATTATTGTAAAAGCTACTGCTCAAGGAAATGCAGTTATATGACTTAAAATAAACTAAAGAAAGTTTAAAATCCTAAAATTCACCTAGGAGTACATGACAATCAACTCCATGAGGTCTTATCTCATGGAGTTGAATCAGCTGGAAAAAATATATTGCCATTTCCTAAGAAACAATGCATCATACTCAGGTAACACTGAAAGAACATGATAAAATAACTTGCCACATACACACGCATATGTATGTATGTATGTCTGTCTACATATATTGAAGAGACATGTACATAAATTTCCAAGCATCCCAAAAAAAAAATAATTTGGTGAGCACCATTGGCTTGTCTCTGCACCTGACAATCCCTCTTCTACTGACAACCAGAGAAGGAGGTAACCAAATAGTAGTATCCATTAAAAGCATAGTGAATCACTAGGACAGTTATGTGACAACCATACACTGCTGACAAAATCAAAAGCATCCATATGAGCATAACTTTCAAGGGAGTAATGCCAAAGTACAGTAGGTGGGAACAAATACAGCAACAGTGCACCAGCATACCACTAACTACAGTGTGTGCCATCTAAGACATATAGAGCAATGCAAGAGATACCACACATGCCACACTACATGGGATCATCTGTTGTATCACAGGGCATCTTCCACCTGCCCTCTACTCCCTGGCATTGTGCAAATGTTGACATTAATGGAATCAAACATTACATGGAAGTCTACCTTGTGTGAGATATTACACCCACACAGAGTTTGACATGGCTAGATACCAGCAAGACATACGTCTACTCTAAATACCATTATTCTCTTGAGCATATTGAGATACTTTGTAGCGAGTTCCCTGATCTTGAGCACATTATGCGGCAGTAGTGCAGAACAATAGAAAACAACTATAATGTCAGACTGTTGCATTAAAGGTACATAAACCAAAGGCTCTGGTAACTGCCCAAATTACCCTCAACAGCACACAGGGAGCATCAACAGTCTTGGGTTGGGGTTTCCTTTGCTCTTCTCCAGGCCCCCAAATATAACTGCCCATTTACACAGCTGTAGAGTTGAGTCCTCAGAAGTGTGTTCCTCCTCCACCCTCTCTGTGAAACCAGTGCTCGGTGTCCCTGCTTCAAGTAGCTGACACACATTTTGAGATTTGATTTTCACCCACCAACACACACCTAAGAAAGGCTGGCACAGATTTATTAGCTATGCCCCCCTCTAAGACTACAAGGTAGGTACTGCCACCAGAACACTCCAAAGCCAGCTAGTCTAAGACACTTACAAGGATACCCAATTATACTGAAAAAAATTAATATAAATTAATATAAATGGGAGTGACTGACCAATGTAGCAAGGCTTTCAAGAGTGGCCATAGGGTCACCAAATTAATGCAAGTACTCTCAGTGGTTAAAATATTCTATAAAACACTAGACATGATGAAAGTTTAAATATATTCACACAGTTACAGAAAAACAGTACTAATATCACTATATTTTCCTGACTGATGTAAAGAATTACTGTTTACTTACTAAAGTGAGGGAAAATGAAGTGGGTTAGTGGTTGTCTTTGTCAGGTTTCAAAAACAGACTGCCCTGAGGCTTCTGTGTCATCAAGTATTAAAACCTCATTTCAGTGCTGGATTACAGAATGACAACACATACATAGTCAACTGAACCAGAATTTAGCACGTGTGTGTTACCATGCACACAGAAAGCTTTCTGAGATGTGTTATAGCATCTGAAAACTATAAGACCATTTTTCAAAAGTTCCACCCTTCCAGGGTAACAATTATTTCACGACCAAGGACAATACAGTGCGATTCCTAATCCTGGTTTTCATGGACATTTTTTCTCTAGCTGCAATCAGAACTGTATGATACAATCTTTGTGGCCTAAACCAGGTAATTTAATTTTGGACAATTTTTCAAAGTTAGCTGGACAGATTAAACACTTCTCTTCAGTATCCTCTGCTATAATGTATTCATTTCAACAGTCTGACAAATAGGTGCATTTCTTTTCTGTCCAGCAGGACCCACTGTTGGTACATTTTCAACACAAGCACTTGTACAAATCAGTTTGATATACAAATGGCATAATTCCTTACAAAACACCAGCTAGCTATGCTGGCATATGTTACACATCCACTGCACTACTTCTGGCATGGCTGGCAATATCTCAGATCATCACTAACAAAATTTCACTGCACCTCATTCATGACGTATGTGTACTGCATTCTATTACTGTCAAAGTCTAGACCTCCTGCTATATATATAGTAACTGAAATTATGCCCTAGCTGGTGATATATATATATATATATATATATATATATAGTTTTTACATCTTGACTAATGAGGACTTAATTCTGGACATTCATTTCACCAAGCCTCATGAGTAGTTGTCACACTGCTTCAAAGATAAAACTAGATGTAGTGCCAGACTGCAACAAAAAAAGAAGCCTATGAAGTGCTAGGAAATTTATTCCAGAGACCACAGGTGGTATTTATGTCACTACAGTGAAATTTAGCAAGGGCATACAAAATTTCCTCTACTCTTTTTGATAGGTGTCATGGGATCTTTTGCATTCACCTGCACTCCCACCAACTCAAGCAGATGGGACCTCACAGTAATTTTTCATCTGTAAGGTGGCACACTGAGGAGTGCAGTACTGCCCTAATGCTGTACTTTAGTATCAGCAATCTAATCCCCTGAAGTGGGAATAGACCCCATAGCATTCTGATCTTCCTTCACCAAATGCAAATGAGCTACATGTTGAGCCACTGACTACTATATATGTGGCCATGTGTCAGTTCTCTTATGACAATTTACAATAAATGTTCAGGGATGTCTAATAACATATCTTGGTACAATCCACAGAAATTCCATACCCTAAGGATTTTGCTGTACCTCACTCCAGATTTACATGCCAATACTATGCCTTTGGCAGTAGATGGAGTATTAGCCCCTCTTCACATGCAGCACCAAAAAAAAAAGAAGTTATGTACTTACATAATGTTCCATGTGAGTTGTTCATCTCACCTTCATTCTTACTGATGGGTTTGGAGCCAATCCCTCAGCTCCAAGTTGGCACCTACTACAAAGCTCGAGTATTTCAAGTAGCTCGAGGTCAAGTCCCAATCCCATGATGCTCCTTGAGTTACCTCAGACCTTGTTTGCTGTGTATAATAATTCCATGTGTCATTCTAGAACTCCTTAATAGAGAAAGTATAGAAGGGTTAAGTGACCAGGAAGGATCTAGCATCTCAGACTTCTGAAAGCCTAGGAGGGAGGAATGTAAGAATGAAGGCGAGATGAACAACTCACATGGAACTTTATGGTAAGTAAATAACTTCTTTATGTGAAGTCGTTCTATCTCTCCGTTCATTCTTACTGATGGGTAGCATTCCAAGCACCATCTACCTCTGGTGGTTCACAGCAGTATATTTCTCAGTACTGTGGATCCAGAGGAGGCCCTGTCAACTTTGTAATGAGTGTTAAAGGTTTGAGGTTTTGACCAACTGGCTGCTCTGCAAATGTTATCAATAGGAAGTCTGGAAGAAAAAGCAGAGGATGTAGAAATTGCTCTGGTTGAGTGAGCTTTAATTTTATGCTGTAAGGGCATATTGGCAGCTGAATAAGCAAAGGTGATACAATCAGATAACCATTCAGACAGAGTTGTTTTACCACTGGCATACCTTTCCTGGAATCTGAAAATGAAATAAAAAGCTAGTCTGATTTCCTGAAATCTTTTGTTCTATCCAAATAGAATCAGAGCTGTCTGTGAACATCAAGTTTGTGCAGCATATACTCTAGATTGTTGGAGTGGTTGGGGAAGAAAACTAGCAAATCAGTAATTTGGGTGAGATTAGTTTGAGTACAAATTTTGAGCAAGAAAGAGGGATTTTTTCTAAGTGAGAGACTGTCAGTATGTAAAATCAAATAAGGAGGCTTGATGGACAAGGCTTGAAGCTCTGACACTCTGTAGGCAGAAGTAATAGCCACTAAAAAGATGGTTTTACAAAACACAAATTTGAGGTCACATGAGGAAGCTAGTTCAAATGGAGGAAGGATTATGCGGGAAAGGATAACATTTAGATTCCATGGAGAATAGGGAGATTTCACAGGAGGTCTAATATGAAAGGTCTCTGAGAAACTCTGGATAATTTGTGTGACATAATATTCAACCCTTCATATCCAAAATGAAAGTTAGAGATGGCAGCAAGTTGAACACGGACTGTTGCTGCTGCAGCTCCTTTATTGAAGATCATGGTCAAGAATTCTAGTATAGAGGCCATATGGGCTTGGTAAGGATTAATATTGTTTTAAGATGCCCATATAGAAAATGTTTTCCATTTGCTAAGGTATAGCTTCCTTGTAGAGGATTTGAGAGGTTAAGAGAATCTCATTGGAGAGGTTATGGAACCTGGCTATGATGGGAATTGGAGCAGCCAAGTTGTCAGCTTCAGAGATTGCAGAGAGGGATGAAGTTCCCCCGAGTGTGTCAGAAGGTCCAGAACTGGGTCCAGAATCCAGAGGTCCTCCAAAAGATGAAGTTGAAGGAAGGGGAACCAAACTGGACGAGACCAATGAGGAGCTATTAGAATGATATCCCTTCCCAGGGCTTTCACTTCCTGTAATACCTTGGGTATCAACAGGATTGGTGGGAATGCATAGAGGAGACTCAGGGCCCAATCAGGAACGAGTACATCCCTTGGGGCTTCTCCCAGAGGGAATCAGGGCAAAGTAGCTTCTGCATTTGGTGTTAATGTGACTGGAAAAAAGGTCACCACAAGGCTGGCCCCACCTGTGGAATATCCTGTTCGCTATTTCTGTCTTGAGGGACCACTCGTGGGGCAAGAAAATTGCTCTGATCCGCTTGTCTGCTATCACGTTGGATTTTCCCAGGATGTGCATTGCTAACAGAAAGCACTGGGTGGATATAGCCCACTGCCATACTCTTAGGGCCTCGCGACAAAGGTGTTAGGATCTGGTTCCTCCTCATTTGTTCAAGTACCAGACCAATGACATGTTGTCCATCTGAATCGCAATTGTACCCAGAGGAAGAGTCTCCTCGAAGTACCGCAATGCCAAAAGTACTGCTCTCATCTCTAGGACATTGATATGCAGATGTGTCTCTTGATCAGTCCATGGGCCTTAGGCTGTCCTTCCCTGAAAATGCCCCCCCCCCACCCTATCAGGGAAGCATCCAGGTCAGTGTGGCCGCTGGTGGGGGTAAAAGAAATGGACATCCTATCATAACATGAAGCAAGGTCAACCACCACTGAAGATCCTTTTAGCAGGAATTTCAGATCATTATCATACGAGACATGGGGAGCTCTTGGTAAGACCATTGAGTGAACAACAGCTATTGCAGTATCCACATGTGCATACGACCCAGTGGTATGGCCTGAATTGCTGCCATCATTCATAACAATTTCAGAACTTCTGATGTTGGTACTTTGTTTTTGGATATTAGAAAGCGGACATGCTGACGGAGAAGTAAGACTCTTTGAACTGGAAGTCTTAGCGTGGTGGTGGTGGTGATGTCCAGTTCTGCTCCGATAAAGATGATATTGCTGCAATGGCGACAAGGTAGATTTTTGAGTTTATTGCGATGCCCAGCTGGTTGCAGAGTGACAGAGTGGATTCCCTAGCCTGAATGAGTTGATGCCTGGTGGTGGCGGTGAGGAGCCAATCATCTAGGTATGAAAACACCTGGAATCCTAAACGTCTCAAGTGAGCCATGACCACTGACATGAATTTGGTTTACACTCTGGGGGGCTGTAGTGAGATGAGGGTAAGGCTCAAAACTGCCAATGATCAACTCTCAGCCAGAAGTGCAGATGATACCTGGATGGTCTGGCCATTTTTATGTGGTAGTATGCATCCTGGAGATCTATCGAGCACATCCAATTGTCTTTCCCTAAGAAAGGGAAGTATTGAGTGAAGCATGACCAACCAAAACTTCTTTCTTTACAGTTTTGTTTAGTCTGCCAAGGTCCAATACATGTCTCCAGTCCCCTGTCTTTTTTGGAACTAAAAAGAATTTTGAGTAAGTTCCGGATCATGTCTGGTCTGCTGAGACTGGTAGGATGACTCACTTTCTTAGCAACATCTGGACCTCTACTGTTGCTTGTACCCTCTAACTGGGTGAAATGTCCAGGATTTTTCTTGTTGGTGGAGGGGGTGTGGTGAATGGGATTACGTATCCTCTGGAAATTATTCTATTTACCCTGTTGTCATTTATTTTGAGCCAGGCATCTGGGTACAAAGATAGGCAACCCCCGACTGCCTCCAGAGCAGGACAGTTGGGCCTCCTTTCAGGGGCGTTGGTAGGGATTTTCAAAGAAGTGTTAACTGTTGCCCTGCCTTTGCAGAACCCCTCTGCCACAAGGGTGGCATCATCTATTATTGCCCACTCTTCTGCCCCTGGAGGGGGTTTCACCAAGTGCATCCTGAAAGGCTCCTTGGGCTTTCGGAACCACATTTTCCCTCCCCTTTCACCCTTGGGGTACAGTCTGGTAGGAGTGGAAAAACAGACTCTGATGGCAGACGGTCTCTTTCCCTCCTGCTCACACCTGGTTAAAGTTTCGTTAACTTTGGGCCCGAAAAGGGACGGGCCATCAAAGGGGGTTATTCACAAAGGATGACTTGAAGGGCTCCGCAAAGAAACACAAGCATATCCAGGAGTGTCTCCTAAGAGCAACTCCTGTACCTGCTGCCCTACTTGTTCCATCAGCTGCATATGAAATGAGGCACATTGATGAGTTCACTATAGAGTTGTGAGTGGCAAGCTGGGAGGCAACTTTTTCTGTAGCTCCTGCAGCTACAGTCCACTAAAGAGAATCTCCTAGCTTCTTTAATGAGATCTCTTTGTAGTCTCGTAAAATGGGTTAAATAGTTAAGTGGAGTGCAACAGTCGCTGAACTAAACATGGCCTTCCCATATCTATCCATTTTCCTGGAATCTCTGTTAGGAGGATGGATAGACGAGGAAATTTCAGACATTTCCTTTTTGGTGGCTGCGGCCACCACCATGGCATCAACTGGCACACCTTTGGTCAAGAAGGACTTATCTTGGGGGGTCTGATATGAACTTATTGGGCCTCCCAGGGACAGGCTCCATGGTGTCTGGAGACTTCCACGCCATTCATAGAAACCAGCTGCATAAGCTTATCGAAGGGCAGAGATACCCAAGAGGTGGAAGGCTGAAAACCTTCAGGAGAAATGACTCATCCTCAGTAGGATTGGTGGACTGCCAGTCACCCCTGTGCCTAAGGATTTTAAGCATCTCTGCAAATGAGATATCCTCAGAGGGGGACCGTCGGGACCCTTCTGATTCATCCAAGTCAGTATTAGATACTAGTGACTCCTGAGGGGAGTCTAAATGTTTCCTTTTACACACACTTTTCCTGGGAACCTCATCAGTGGGAGCTTCTGGTAAGGTTTCAGAAGAGCATAGGCCACCCAATGGAGCTTCCTTACGCTCTGGGTGTCTGTGCTTAGCTAGGATCTGTGAAGCAGAAGCAGACACAGGTGCTTTAGGGGATAAAGAAGCTGGCCCTGAAGTTGAGGATATCTTGGGAGACATAACTCATGGCATGGCTTCGAAAGCAGCCCTGCTCTGATGCGAAGAGACCCATGGATCTGAGGAAACAATCGATACACCCGGCATCAGGACAGTGGGCTCAGAGTCTGAGGTAGGAGTCAAATTCATCCGAGCCAAAACCCCAACAGGCAAAGTCAGAACCGACAAGTCAGTTTGACTATCCTCCCCGGACCTGACCAGAGTGTGTCGACTCCTAGAGTCCTCGATAGTCATTGAAGATGTCAGAGTGATTGGAGTCAAAGACACTGGAGCAGGTGCCAGCTCTGAAGGCTCTACAATCAGCAAGTATGACTCCTCCAGCTCTGATGGACCAGTATGACTTGGAGGAGGAAGACATATAGCTGGCATAAGGGTCTTTGGCTCTGAGGCTGCCTGAGTCAGAGCCAATAATTTTGCAAAGGCTGGTGCCTGCAGAAGCCTCTGCACCACGCAATCCACATCCAAATCTGAGAGGCTAACAGAAGACCAAGATGACTGGACCAATGGTACCGATTGAAGTAGTGGAGATTTAGGAATTTCGGATACCGGTTACAAAGTCAGGGACCGGCTCCAAAAAGAAAAGACAGTCGGCTCCGAGACCTGTGGAGCCAATGTCACAGACCCTTGACTTTTTAGACTTTTTCAAAACCAGAGAATTCTTGGAGGACTTTGAGGACTTACTAGATCCATCCTGGTCATTCAGAGCCTCCTGGAAAGAAGATTTCAACAAACCTCTGTCAATGAGCTTCCTCTTTCTCTCAGAGGACCAGAGAGGAAAAGGAATGTCATATGGAACATGTTTCTTGAAAGTGCAAGGCACCTAAGCAGTAGACACAATTAACATGGCAGTCAGTAACAGACGACATCTGCCCACATATAGGGCATTTTTTTAAACCCTAACTTAGGGTGTTTGTCCTTATCAGCCTGAAGCCTGAAATGGGCACACCCAATGACAGCAAATATAAATTAGCCTTCTAATGAAAAGCAGGCCAACTATAAGCACACACACACAAGCCCATTAAACTAAGGCTAACTACAACTATTAATAAGCCTTCTAATAAAAAACAGGCTAAATATAGGCACACAAGCTCTCAAATTAAGGCCAACAAGCATACACATAAATTAAGCAGATAATATTGACAAGCAAGATAACTAAGAATTATAAAATACTATGCTAAGAAAAAATGTGACAAAAAAGGTCACTGAATAAACAATTTCTAGTCAGAAAATTTAAATAGATCTATGAAGAAAAACAAGGCCAAATATATAGCTATGAAAAAGCACACAAGGGAAGGGAACACTGCAGATAAAGCTATAAGAGCTTATCTAACCTAAATATCTAACTATTTTAGCAATACATTTCCAATAATTTTTTAGAAATAGAAAAGTATTAAAGTTTTTACTGGCTCGAGCTAGCAAGGACCTCCTATCAGTTGCAATGGCAAACTAGATCTGAGGTAACTCAAGGTGCATCGTAGGATAGGGACTTGGCCTTGAGCTACTTGAAATCCTCAAGCTTTGTAGTAGGTGCTGACTCAGAGCCAAGGGATTAGCTCCGAACCCATCAGTAATAATGGATGCCTAGATAGAACAACTCCACATTGTTGCCTTCTAGCCAAATCTGGAGTTAGTACAGATACCCTGGACATTAGTTTCACCCAGCCTTGCAAGCAATAGTCAAATAGATCCAGCTGGAATCTAGACAGAACCAAGCTGTACCAATAAAAACTTGCTGAAATGCTGGATTCATCATTGGTGTAAGATGCCATAGGTCACTTCCCAAAAAGTAGTTTACAACAGAGGTTTCAATGACTTCCAAAAAATTACACATTTAAAATTGCACACCATCCTGTCACAATGGAATGCACTCATTCTGGGGAGGGTACACCATCTTTATTTGTGCAGTGGGAAAATCTAAATGGCCCATAATATCCCTTTTCAATGGAAGCCTTTGGAGAAAAGTATCAATGATGCAGAAAAACGCGTAAAATTATATCAGGAAAGTTAATAGAGACAATTTTAATAAGTAACGCTTATATCAACTAGGTTTATTGGTCACTATGACTGAGGCATCATCATATAATGGCACTATTGCCCCTTGAAAAATACTCAAGTGGCATCTATAATCATTTAGAAGTGATTCTACAACTGCCCATTGCTTCCTTACATTGGCTGACACCCCAGAAAATGATTATTGCCATATTACTATATTTCAGCTTGGTGTGGTTAGACATATGGAATGCTCCTTAACAAGACATTTTTATTTTAAAGTAATCATGGAAATACTCTACGCTATCATATGCAACATGCTTAGGTAATCAACCCCAAAAAGCTAGACAAATTCTATAACGGATTGTGAGGAAAATGGGGGAAAAAAACATGATCACATGGTGTTTTAAACTGTCGCACTCAGGTACACAAACTCTTCCCCTTTGAACAGTATAGCTGTTGTAATGATGGCGTTGAATGAATTGCTTAAATGCCTTTAGATTTCCTATGCATCCTGTACCCCAAAGCAAAACAAACTTTCTTAAAACATTTCCGATGTGTGATTGTAATTTAAGTGAAAGGCATGGATGTCACAGCAATGTATTTCGACTTGTTTTTCCACAGCCACATTGTCATTATACTAGCCAGAACACACAATGCCTTGTTTCTTTATACATACTTGACCTCCCTACTTGTCCCCAAAAGATAGTCACATTCAGAGTGCCTCTATTTTTAAATTAAAAAGAAAATAAAATAAAGGTTACAATAATGCATTTCACGGTGAAGGTCAAATACAGTTGTGTCCACATCAATGACCAAGCCACATCACTTAACAATTTGTGATCACCCTAAACATCCTTTACATTCATCTACAGATTGATCCCAAAAAGGATAATGACATTTGAATTACACAGTGAAATAAGTCATATTAATGCATTTCATCATAATGGATAGACACCCTCCATGATCATGTTGGGGGAAAAAAAAAACTGAATTAGTTGTGTAAAGGGTAGTGCACACAGTTACCACTACTCACTAATTTAACTGGATTGCCAACACAAAAAAAAAATATCTGCAATAGCAAAGTACTCCTGAAGATCAAAACATCTGCTGTTCTTCTCAAGTCTTTAGTCAAATGAATAGAGATTGTTGACTGGTGCATATTAAATGAGCCATGAATTAGCTGTCCTTGTTCTGCTATTTAATTTGCCTGGAGCAAGTAAGAAATTATGATAATGAATAGCATTGCCTCTCATACTTTGGTCAGATTTCTCAGTGATTTCAATGAGAAGAGGTGCTGTACAGATATAGCGAGACAGTTTTTTGTCAACACCCTAAAGGTGTGATTAAATCAGTTTTGAGATGATTTTAATTAGGCTTATTTTAAAACAGAGTTATCCATGCACATGTATTTAAGCTCTTTACTACTGTGTTAATTTAAGTGAGGAAGTGGGTTTAAATGGATAAAGAAGAAAAAGTATATAAAGTAAAAACATCAAAAGTGTAGACAGCAGTATGCAAGGAGAGTAACTATTTCAACTCTACAGGGAATTCCTGGAATTTTAACTTTCACAGAATATTTAATAGTTAAGGAAACGTCTGCTGCCTATTTACAACAGAAGAAATTTTCAGTATTAACTTATGCTTGTTCATATCATTCAGATGCGAGTAAGGTCACCCGGTATCACCCCCTCATGTGTGAATTTTTCCCATATGAAGCAGCTTGTTAGTAGGATCAATATGCTGTGTGAATGAATTAGCTCTTATTCATTCCTTCAAAGTTGGGGCCTGCAAACATTTCCACCGACAAGTTTTCAATACTTTTCCATGCTGTGACTAGCATTACCCAGAGAAGATCATGGTGGGAGAAGGGGACCTTTAGGAATAGATGCATTACATTCATGTTTGCTAGAAGTGCTGTCCTCTATGCCTCAACTGACTGTGGTCTTGGGTGAGCACTGAAATGGTTCAGTTCTAAGTGTTTAGAGATAAAGAAGAAAATCTGTACCCGTAAATGTAAAATCATTTTTCTGAATCTGAAGATAGTGGATTGCTCTTTGTAGGTTAAATGGGAACTGGTTCTGTAAGTGGACGAGTTTAACAACATGGAGATCTTACTCATGTGAAGTGATAAGATAGGAATAAAAACTGGTATGGCAGGCTTACAGGCTTTGCACAGGACTGTAGTGGAGACGAGGTATGTTCCCATAGCATTTAGTCTGCATGTCATACAGAAATAAAGCTCCATGTTCTGTAGGACTTTGATTCAATTCATGGACCAGGTATTAGATGATATCAACAGAAAGAAGTGATGAGGTGTGTGCTTCCTTACCTGATGGGAGGGTGTGAATCCATGACAGAGTGCATACAACATGCTACCGATGCGTGACAGCAGTCACAACAGAGTGGAGTAGTGCATTTGTAATACCTGTCAATATGGAGGTGGGACATGTGCATTACATGCCTCCACTAATTGTAGCTCCTGGCATGCAAGTAAGAAAATTCAAGTCTCCACTGCCTCACACTAACGAATGCTTGTATTTTGTAGGACCTGCATGTTTGTTCCTCTCTTACATAATGAAAAACACTCAGATCTGATAATAGTTAAAAATATTAACAATGCTTGGATACAGCCAGCCCATCCAATAAAGGAATATGCTCAGTGTTTGCCACAGGTATCTGTCATCTATGAGAAATTCAAGCTATGTGACAAAAAAGGAAACTGAAGTCATCAAAGGATGATCAAATTATATGCATTCAATCTATCAGGGCTCATAATTAAACAGGAGGAGAGTTTGAGCCAGTGGTCCAAATACTCAATATACCAGTCATTTAGTGAGACTATCATCGCCTGTGTAGTGAGCGAAAGGATGAGACTGCAGCTACAAGCACATGAAATTAAATTCTTTCATAACTGCAAGATGATTACCATGAGAGTGAAGAATTCAGCAATTCTGAACAATGTCAGATACTCTTTCTTTGTGTTGAGAGAAGTCAGATGAAGTAGCCAGACCATCTATTAAAAATATGTTTCAAGAGAGGTACTCCTGTCTTGACCCTGTCAGTACTTCTACGAAAGATTGTAAGACACAATTAGAATACAACACTTTCAGGCGAATGTCTCATGATCTCTCAGAATGAGATGGGAGAGAAAAAAAGTATGGGGTGTCCTTCATACACACTGTTAACCTGACCATCAGGACAAGAAATTTTAAAACATCCATTTATTCTTTTCAAAAACTGAACACTATTTATTTAAATACTTTCAGCTGTGTTATGACAGAAACCAAATTGCTCACCCCACAGATACATACAGAATGCATGCCCAATTTCGGAGCATTACAGTAACATTTTGTCAAGTCTGTGTTTAATGTTAAAATACTTCTCTTTCCATAAAAATGAGTTCTAACTTAGAGGAAGTAGTATTTTTAGATGAATGAAAAATTTGTATGTTTACCGCTGAAATGGTGGTACTTTTTGTAGATCAGAGCGTGATATACCTTTAAGAATCATTCTAGTCAGTGGGCACATGCATATAAGCACCGAGCATGTGTTAACAAGAGTGACATTTTGAGTGAGCAGCCAGAGTGACAGCATGCATGTGTGTAGTAGTCAGTCAGTTAATTTGGTTAAGTTTAATGTGCCTACCATCCATCCTGAAGTACTTGTATGTAACAAACTACTAAAATGAACACCCAAACCTCTTTGGCTTATTCAGATATGAAAGATAATTGACACTTCTCATTGCTGTTTCCTAAACTGCCAGCATTTCAAAGATTATACAAGGATGTCAATTCATTAGCACAGGAAGAAAGAGAAAGTGATACATAGCATGCCAAAATTATGAATTTTAGCATCTCCAGTAGTGTACTTCTAAAGCAGCTTGGACTCAGTTGCCGTCTGCCTAATAGGGTAGCATCTAGGTTAGTATAAGGGTAGCAAATGCAAGGATAACATGCCTTCATTTGTAGTGATTTGAAATCTGTCTCAGATTATCCTGTCTGTCCTTTACCCATTCTTTTCCAATGCATGTTATGGGTACGTGACAAAATAAATACTTGCAACTTTATTACATGGAAAATGGGGAACAGTCCAAGTTTAAATTCTTGAAAATTAACTATTTTAAGTTAGCCAAAGAATGAGATCAGGAAGATTTAATACAAATGGGTATCAACATGCCACGGGTTTTATATTAGCAACAATATTCAGAAGGGTTTGGCATCTTAAGTTTTTAAGAGCAATATTTAAAAACTGTCCCTATTTTGGGGGTCTTTCCACTTTCCCCCATTATTTATAGCTTTGTCCAGATTACATGCTTTAAGTGGATGAGGGATATGATACTTTTGGAGTACATTGCCGACTAGTTAGCCTAATCCAAGACTAGTGACTGCGTTTGCAATACAAAGATTATAGCGGATAGGCCATCTAATCTTGGAACTTAGTTTTTTTTTTTTTAATCAGCTGTGGTTTCTACTCTGACTTCTAATATGTTGTTGTGGTAAATAACTAGTAAAGATTTTTTTAAATGTTAATGGAGCAAAGATAAAAGCAATACATGCTGTGGAGAGAGGGCATTCTTTTCAAAACATAGCTAATTGAACTTAATTTCGCAAAGCATGCAAAAAGTGCAGAGAAGCCTGCATCTCTCTTGCATTATTGTGTGCATTAGAAATTCCAGTTAGGAAAATATTTGAGTGCCTGCATTTAATATTTTTTGTTATTGTTACAAGTTGTCTGACAAGGAACAGAAAAAGTGAAACATTATCTGATGTTATTACTGTGTGAAAGATGAGCCTGGTAACTATAGTTCAAAGAAGTAACAGCTATAGTTTCTTGTGACAGCTATATAGTTTCTTGTATTTTAACTACACCAGTAAACAAAACCTTATGCATCTTTATTTTTTCTTCCTATTATGTATGACAGCATGTGTGGTTTCATAATTAGGGCATTCTTCTGATAATGTAAAGATAGTCTATGAAATGGGAGGAGGAGGAGGTGCTATTTAGGCTGATAAGTAAAGACAAAAAAAAGTTAAGTCCAGCACTGTTTAAAGTAGCAGTCAGTTTTTGTTCGGGTCAGTATATTCATTCATGGATGTCTAACAGGTCAGCAAGCTAGATTATAAAAATTTATGATCAGAAGGCAGCACTGATTAGATCAGTTCCCTTAACTGTAATTAACATGGGGTTCTCCATATTATTTATGCAAATGACAAATAATGCAAGACTACATGAGTAGGCCCACCAGAGCTGCCTAATTATTTAACATCAAGTTTTGCTGGTGCCTATATTATTGGCTCAAGTGCGAGTCTGTGTTATATATTGAAATGTGAGGGCATGTTCCCCTGAAAGCTGTCCTCCACCACATCTAGAAGTTAATACCTGATGCACACTAATGTTGAAAACTGTGGAGCAGCGTGGAAAGTCAGAACTTTACTCATGCAGTCTGAATGGCAAACAGTGTGCACCGGGATACCGAAGTGTCGAAGCAACAAAAAACAGGTGCCATCACCAGTCACCTCGATATATAAGTGAGTAAAAGCTAGTCATCCTGTTTTATTGCAGGAATGATGCCCTTCCATGCCTACTTATAATAGGCTACTGAATAAAACTCAACTTTCAGACAGCCCAGGGAGACGAGTCTTTAATATTACAATTGCTGTGATTGATTTCCACCCCATTAAAATGATATGCTAGACTTGAATGTCTGCCTGCAGGCTGTCTTCTTTACACATTAAAGGCACTCCAATTTGCACCACTGACCAACATTCAAATGAGGTGCTTGACCACAGGGCAAGTCAGTACTACTGCCTTAGCTATGACTAATACCGGCCAAACACAAACTTTAGGATGTACAGCTACAGAGCAGATTTATCACCACTGGCTTTCCTACAATGCACCCATCTTCCTCTTAACCCACAAGCTAAGTATTATTGTATCAAGTGACAAAGCCCTAAAATACTTTGTGTTTACAATATTTACGGATGAGCAACAATACCAATGCCATTTACAGAACTCTTTTGTACAGAGAAAGTAAAGAAAAATCACTACCAAACCATTTCAAAGTACCAAACCAAAAAAAAAAATATGAAATACACCTCTCCCCTATCAGAGCACTTTTATTGACAATTAAGAGCTTTCATTCTAGATAACTAAACTTCCTCAGTTTCTTTACTTTTTTTAATGACTTGCTGCTTTGTATCATCAAGGTAAAATTTTGTCAGCTAACAGTATGAAATTTTTTGCAGACACATGGGGAAGTGGAAACATTAACAGAGGTTTACCTGCCTCAATGACTTCTGCGGATCGCGAAATCAAAAGACAGTTGCTCGCTGTAAAAAAGCCTGTAGAAAATCTCAATAATATTAAAACGATGTATGCACACAGTCAATACTAAGACGTTCCCAGTATTAACATATTAATTAATATTAATTAGTATTAGTTCATTCCCAACTAATGCAGCACCTCCTTAATGACCTACTATCCATATCCCAACATGGCTTCCGTCCCTCCCATAGCACTACTACAGCACTACTCTCCTTTACCAACATCATCAACCACCATGGAAATAATGGACTATTTGTATCCTCTATATTTTTAGACTTATCAAAAGCCTTTGATATGGTAAACCATAGCATGCTGCCAGAAATCATCTTCCCTTAACATAAGCCCCTCTACCATATTCTGGTTATTATACCTACTTATCAAATCAGCAGCAGGCTGTTCTATGGAAAGAACAATGGTCTCCCCTACTACCTGTAAGCATAGGTGCCCCACAAGGGTCCATACTAGGGCCTTTGCTGTTCTCACTGTTTGCTAATCAGATAGCTTCATCCTCACTCTCCACCTCAGTAGTGCAATACGCAGATGATACCACTATTATATGAGACTCCCCCACCCTACAGGAGCTAAAAAACATAACCCAGAAAAACTTTTCCTTAGCAGAAGCATGGTTCACTAACATAAAACTTATTCTCAATCCCAAAAAACAAACTCATTGTCTTTAGCCCTGGTAGATCCCCACTAAATACTGACTTTACCACAACATCTAAAGATAACATACAGATCACCCCAACACACACAACTATTAGGCGTTGAAATTGACAATAACCTAAGATTTGACTTGCACATAGCCCAGACAATTAAGAAAGTCAACAAAAAGCTTGGTCTCCTATACGGGAGCAGACAGTTCATCACTAAACCTACCAAAGCCACCTTTGCAAGGACTCACCTCATCCATCCTCCTGTACGCCTCCTCTATCTTAACTAACCTTCACCACACTGAACTAAGCAAATTGGAATCCTGCTACAACAAAATTGCTAAGTTTGCTACCAATGCCTCTCATAGATCCCATCACTGTCTAGCCCTCAAGTAACTTAACTGGCTTGAGCTACCCCAGCTACTCCTACTCAACCAACTCTTAACTCACAAGCTCTACTATTTTCCTAACAAAACCCCTGCACTTCAAAATCTAATTCACCCCTACACCACCACTAGAACCTTAAGATCTAGTTCTCAGAATCACATAAATGTCATCAAACATAAAAATGAAGCTGGTAAATCCCTCTATGCCAGCTCCATTGCCAAAACCTGGAATTAACTTCCTTGCCACTTAACTTTCACTACCTCTACCTCAATTAAAAAAGCTTCTCAAAACCCACAACAATAATTGGCATTGTTCATACTACTCCCCAGGCTAGGCCATACCACTGCACTGTTGCTACGATTCTGCTAACACCAAAAGGTTGCTCCCCATGTCCCACTTGTAACAATAACCATACATGGGTAGTAGCTTGCCACCAGAAATTTAGACACCGTCAATCACTTCTATCCTTACTCATATATATTGAGCATGTATTGTGCTGTTTTCTTATTTGGTACTATTTCTGTTTCATTCAAACTTGATTAGTGTTGGGAGCTGCTCTCCCCAGACCTACATATGATCAATTGGAATGTATTTGTAATGTATTTATAGCATGTATTGTACTATGTTTCACTATATGTGACTGTTGTATCTCGAACTTTATCTATGTCTGGAGCTTTTCTCCCCGGGCCTCTGCGGAAAACAGACCTGTATCCAGACGGATTTTCTTGGTAAAATGGAAAAAAAAAATAAAACTAAAATAATGTGGTTGCGAGAGCTGGAAAATAGGTAAGGCTCTGCCAGAAAAAAATGCTTATTTTAAAGTTCACAGTGAGAGAAACCTAAGATTTCTGTTAACTGCAAGATCATCAAATCAAATTAAAATTTAAATATACTGGCTGACTAATGCAAAGACAGGATTGGCTAGGAAACCCACTGATGTTGAAAAAGATTGATGAGTAAATAAAAGGGACAAAAGTGGCTAAGATGTATAGACACCATTACTGAAGTAATGGATATGAATTTGCAAGAAAGTAAACATGTTGACAGATAGGTATGGCATATTGAAGTCTTTCAGGTCAGGAAGAGTTAAACTTCAATAAATGACTTAACAGCAAAATAAACCCCTTCTTTCCTTTTTAATATCATTCCACCAGATAGACCCAATGCAAATATACAGGTCCCTAGCATTGTACATTATTCATTAGCTGAAGGCACTATTACCTTACGTCAGCTATAATTAAGCAATTTCACTACTGAAAAGTTGGGTGCCAACATACAATTCCCCAGACTATCATAATGACCACAGTATGACCTACGAAAAATCACTACCACCAACAGTAAAGAATCTATGTATGCTGAACAAGTGACCATTGTTAAAATGCACTCTGCATGTAAAAAGGGAATATTAAGATTTGTTTTTACTATTGCTGTATGTGTACCTATATCACTTAAAATGCCATGTATAATCAAGTTTAAAAGATGAATTGTGTAACATGCTACAACAAACTGATGGGTACTACTTATACAAATGAGACCTAAATATCTTCAGCAGAGTACCAATTCAACTTCTAGGTCAATATACCTCAGAGAAAGCTGAACAGGGATCTATACTATTGACAGGCAACATACCATGGGAACTCATGAGACAAAACAAAAGCCTAAATATAACAAAAAATATGTCTGAAAAACAGACAAGCAAATGTCAAAGATAATTAAGAAATGCAAAAAATCGATATACAAATACATGTGATCAATATGACAACTAATATGAGAAATCCTACTGTTGTCACTACAATAGTCATGCTAAGAATTTGAGCATAAACAATTTTCTGTCAACCTTGCAAGAATGATTGCAACAGAATGTTCAGTTAAAATTTGTAGCACTTCTTATTCTCTACATAACCGCCAATTCTGACCAAAGGCATAGTATAAGAGAATGACAAAAATAAATGATGGCATTGTTAACTAAAAATAAAACTGGATAATCAATGGCCCACCACCATTACATTAATATTATTGTAGCAGGGAATATGTTGCACATTGTGTGTGGGGTTAAGCAGAGTAGTGTGTGTGTCTACGTAAAGGGGTTACAAATGACAAAAATGAAAGAAAGCAAAATAACTAAATAAAAAAAAATGGTTGAAATTCTATAAGCTATCGATTCCCTCCTTAATGATCAGGCACCAGTTCCAACTGAATGGTGCTGATTGCCTTAAAAATTAAAACTCCATTCTATTGCTTAACGTCTATGGAGTATGTTGGTCCTGGTAATCATGCAATATCTGTACTACAAATGGATCTTAAAATAATAGTCAAACTTCTAGTAAAAATATGTTTGTAAAAAATGTTGTCACAAACCACTGGTGCAAATTATTTGCATTTTATGAAGGGTCAGGTGGGTAGCCAGGACTTGTTATGCTTATGGCTGAATGTACAGTCCACCTACCGTGAACTCCAGACAAAGACCATTTTAATATATTTTAACAAGGCATTTGACACTATAGAATGGGAATTAATGTGGTCTTCATTGCTACAACACAGAATTACAGAACACTGGTGTAAAGCTACTACACACACATCCTACAGCACAAGTATGGGATCCTCTCACTGTAAATTACTCTCTAGAAGGCTAAGGCAAGGATGTATACCATCACCCCACACTCGATTTAGGTGTATACATATATATATATATATATATATATATATATATATATATATATATATATATATATATATATATATAAAACTGATATTAATTGTCGCAATTTTTTTTTTACATATTATGGACATTATGGTCAAGTAAGAGTATCCTACCACATCCCAAAGACATGCTGTAGGTGGGTTTGACACAAAATTGGCCCTAGGCATGAGTGCGTGCATGTCTGTGCCTTCTATGGAAGGTTGGGCGCCGGGCTGGCAAATGGACACCGTAAAACTTCACAGGTGATCCGCTCTGGCAACCCCTAACCGGGAAAAAGCCAAAAGAAGAATATGGTCAAGTAAGAGTATGGGCAGGTAAGCGAGTTACTAATAAGGGAAATAAGCTAGCAAAGACGATAGCAAATGATGTATTAAGTTAGAGTTCATACACGTTGAACAAGGTGCTTATGAATGGGCAGTATTGCTGGGATGGATGGCACAAGTTTCATTTGTTGCTTTGTGTTAAACCAGCTATCTCTTGATTAGACATCATCATATTTTCTACTTGTTTGTAACAAATAAAGGAGGAAATAAAAAAAAAATATATATTTACACATAAATAAATATATATATATATATATATATATATATATATATATATATATATATATATATATAATACATATATCTATATCTGTTGCATCATGCCTTCTTGAACCTCACAATGTTCCTGCTTATATTCTGAAAAATACCTAAATGTCATGAAACCTGTTTAAATCTAGTCTCTTAGTATGGACTTGGAGGCAAACCGGTCAGTTCCTTTAATATCACATGAAATTTCATATTTCATCGGATCTCTACGCATTAAACCATCACTCCCACTAAAAATATTCTTACCCCAAGTCTTGCACTATAATAAAATATCAAATCAGTGGAATCAAGCAACTTCCATCTCATTTCATACCCATACTTTTGAAACTCTCTACCAATATATTCTGGAGTATTTTAGACACAGTATTTCCCATTTATTTCATACAGAAATTATACATATGCAAATATACATATAATGCCCATTAAATGTATAATGCCAATCCTTAATTGGCATTAAAACTTCAATAAATATTTTCCATTTCTTAATATTGTTGAGAGCCATTAGAACTCAAATTATTTGTCTGTTTACCAGGAAAGTCCAGATGGGTAATTCCTCCCTAGGCTTCTGCTAAAAGTGGGCAAGTTCCATTTGCTTACATTGCATTTAACAAAGTTCCAGTTAAACAGAGTAGTTACATTTCTATTTACATTTATACCCAAAAAAAGTTAGGTACTTACCATAACGTTCCATGTTTGTAGTCCATCTTGCCTATATTCTTACTGGATGGGATCGGAGCAGATATTCGGCTCCAACTCGGCCTATACTAAAGCTCGAGAGCTTTTTACTGGCTCAAGGCTAGCCCCTATCCCATGGTGCCTTATGGCAATTCCCCAGATCTAGTGTGCAAGAAAGTAAAAATACAGAAAGGGATTAGAAATATAATCCATTCCAGGTGGACAATAAAGAGCAAAGTCAGGCAGCCCCAAAAAGACGTCCACTAGATCCCCCAGAAACAGGAATGGGGTTGGAAGGAGGGATGCAAGAATATAGGCGAGATGGACTACAAACATGGAACGTTATGGTAAGTACATAACTTCTTTATGTTATGTAGTCCTATCTTGCCGTAATTCTTGCTGGATGGGACAGCATCCCTAGCACCTTTATCCCAGGTGGCTCAAGCAAAGAGACTCCAGCACAGTGGACCCAAAGGATGACCTGTCCAGGGAGGCCAAATCCAATTTGTAATTAGTGACAAACTTATGTGGTCTTGCCCAAGTAGCTGCAGCACAAATAGTATCAATTAGGAGCCTAGATCTAAAGGTGCATGAAGTAGCTACAGCCCTAGTAGAGTGAGAGCTTTAGCTTTTAACCATAATTGTCTACCAGCTTGTTGATAAGCAATGGATATGCAATCCGAAAGCAATTTTGAGAGAGTAATTTTTGAAACAGGTAAGCCTTTCTTTTTGTCAGAAAAGGAAACAAAGTTGATCAGATTTCCTGAATTCTTTGGTCCTGTGTATATAGAATCCGAGTATCCTGTGGACATCTAGTTGAAGTCTATACTCCGATTTATTAGTGTGGTTATGAAAAAACACAGGTAGCTCAATGGTAGTATTCAGGTTGTGTTCTGAGCATACCATAGGGAGAAAGAAAGGGTTTGTCCCAAGAGAGATTATCTTTGTGAAAGATAATGTAAGGAGACTGAATAGTTAGGGCTTGGAGTTCAGAGAGTCTCCTAGCCGATGTTATAGCTACCAAGAACAGGGTTTTCCATGATAATTTTAAGTCTGATGAGAAGGATGGTTCAAAGGGTGCAGACATCAAAGATGAGAGGACTAAATTTAAGTCCCAGGGTTCTAAAGGTTTTAAGAAGGTTTTATACTGGGAGTGTTGCATGATAGCATTTCCCATGAAACCAAAATGGAAATTAGAAATGGCAGCTAATTGAACTCTAACTGTAGCAGCTGCTGCTCCTTCATAAAAAATTGTTGTTAGGAAGGATAAAATGGATTCTAAAGGAGCTGTATATGGATATAAGCCCCGATTCGTAGCCCAAAGGGAAAACCTTTTCCATTTGCTAGAAAATAGTTTTTGAGTGGAAGGTTTATGGGATGAAATTAGGATGTGTTTGACCATTGGTGATAAGGAAATGCACCTGGCTATACGTGGAATTGGAGCAGACATACTGTCAATTTGAGGGTGTGGATGGAGGGGTTGAACTGTCCTGATTGATGAATCAGGAGATCTAGAGATGGATCCAGAATCCATGGTTCCTCCAAAAGGTAGGGCCACAGGAAAGGAAACCAAACTTGTCAAGGCCAGTAAGTAGCAATGAGGATCAAGGAACTGCCCAACTGTCTTGCTTTCTGTATTACTTTGGGTATGAGTGGAAAGGGAGGAAAGGCATAGAGAAGTTCTGGGGGGCCAGGAGTGAACTAGAGCATCCCTGGGTGACATCACAAGATGGGGAATGAAGGCAAAGTAGCTGCTCCATTTGGTATTCAGGTGAGTGGCAAATAGATTGCAGCAAGGCTGGCCCCATTTGTGAAAGATCTCTTTCACAACCATTGGATTCAGGGACCATTCATGAGGCATCAGAATTGCTTGGCTGAGTTTGCTCACTATTACGTTGGATTTTCCTGGGATATGCGTTACTATCCATCGCCCACTTCCAAACTCTTAAAGCGTCTCTGCAAAGCAGGTAAGACTTGCTTCCCCCTTGTTTATTTATCACATGACAGACATGCTTGTCTGACTGAATCACAATAGTTTGTGGGAAGGGAGCTGTGAAGTGCTTGCAACGCATATAGCACCGTTCTTTTCTCCAGAACATTGATGGGCAAGTGGTTCTCGTGGTTTTGCCAAGTACCTTGGACTGTCTTTCCCAGATAATGCCCCGCCACCTTATCTGGGAAGTGTCCGTGGTCAAAACTGCTTTCTCTTGGGGAGGAATAGTGGACAACCTATGACAAGTTGTTTTGTGTGTAACCACCATGTCCGATCCCTTTTGCATGTGTTTGTTATTAGTATCTGGTGAGACAATAGTAGGTCTTGCATTGACCGTTGTGCAAACAGCATCCATTGGAGAATCCTCATATGTAGGCGAGCAAGAGGAACTAATAAGACGGCAGAAGCCAGAATCCCTAGGACTTGAAGGACTACTCTGGCCTGGACTCTGTTTAATAAGGATCTGATCTGACTGCGTAGAGATTCCACTCTTTCCTGTGAGCTTTACTGACATGGTGGTTGTGTCTATTTCTGAGCCTAGATATTCAATATGCTGTGAGGGAGATAAGACTGACTTTTGCAAGTTGACAGTGATGCCTAGGCTGGCGTACAAGGATAGAGTTTCATCCCTGGTCCTTATGAGTTGATGCTTGGTGGTAGCAGTGAGGAGACAGTCTAGGTACAGAAACACCTGGAATCGTTGACATCTCAGGTGAGCCATTACCACTGCCATGCATTTGGTAAACACTCTGGGGGCTGTAGTGAGGCCAAAGGGCAGTGTTTTGAACTGAAAACAGCTGGCTCCCAGCCAGAAGCGTAAATGTCTCCTGGAGTGCCTGTCCATTTTGATGTGGTTGTACGCATCCTGGAGATCGATTGAGCACATCCAGTTATCTTTCCTGATAAAGGGAAATATCAACTGCAGAGTGACCATTCGGAACTTTGATTTCTTACATGCTTGTTGAGCCTGCTGAAATCTAGAATTTATCTCCAGTCCCCTGCCTTTTTTGGAACTAAAGAGTCGAGAGTAAGTTCCGGATCCTACTTGCTCTGGGGGACTTCTTGGATGACTCCTTTTTGTAGCAGCGAGATGACCTCTGATGTTGCACAGTCTAGTTGGATGGGTGGTACGTCTGGAAGAGACCAGTTTGTTGGGGTTTCAGAAATAAAGGGAATTGGGTAACCTCTGGATATTACTGCATGTACCCAACTATCTTGAGTGATAGTTAGCCAGACACTTGGATACAGTGATATATGCCCGACTGCCTCCAGAGACGGACAGTCGAGCAACCCCTCAGGGTCGATGGAAGGGATGGATCAAAGAAAGTTCCTCTGTTTCCCTAATGTTGCAGACCTTCTCTCTGCCATGCGGGCGGTGTCTTCCATTATATCCTCCCCCCTGTCCCTGGGGGAGGGTTGACCCTGTGCCTGAGGAAAACCTTTTTGGGATTTGCGGAACCACATTTTCCCACCTGTATTATCCTTGGGATAGGGTCTAGATGGGTGAGAGAAATGGACTCCAATGGCAGATAAAGTTTTTCCTTCCTGCTCGCAGCTAGTCAAAGTCTCTTTCAATTGGGATCCAAAAAGAGATTAACCATCAAAGGGAACGTTAGTGAAGGAAGACTAGAAGGATTCCGTAAAATTGCAAAGACGCATCCACGAATGTCTCCTGAGAGCTATTCCTGCTGTGGCTGCCCTGCTCACTCCATCTGCTGCATATGAAATCAGCCTCATGGAGGAATTAGCTATGGAAGTAAGGGTGGAAAGCTGCATGGAAACCATGGAACCCGGAGCTACTGAACCCTGGAGGGTATCTCCCAACTCTTTCAGGATATCCATCTGAAGACGAGTGAAATGAATCAGGTAATTCAGCGATCTTAGTGTAAATGCCGCTGAAGAAAAAGTACACTTCCCATACCTATCCATCGTCCTGGACTCCTTTGTTAGGAGGATGGATATTAGAAGAAGTCTCAGATAATTCCTTCTTGGTGGCTGCTGCTACCACCATAGCATCAACTGGAACTCCCTTGCTAAGGAAAGACTTGTCCTCAGGTGCTGCCATAAATTTGTTAGGCATCCTCGGGACGGCTTCCACTAAATCTGGAGAGGTTCATACTTTCTGCGAAATGACCCCCAAAAGTTGGTCATAAGGTGGTGTCACCTAAGAGGTGGAAGGTCGGGAGTCAAAAGCCTAAAGATACACTGATTCATCCTCAGTAGGGTTAGAGGTTTTCGAATCACAAATCTGTCTAAAGATTTCTAGGATATCAGAGAAGGAGACCTCCTCAGAGGGAGATCTGGGGGACCCTTCCAATTCCTCTAAATCAGTGTCTAATGTGACAGACTCAGGGGAGTTGACATGTTTCCTCTCACATAACCTCTTCCAAGGGAGCTCTCCAGTGGGATAACCTGGGGAGATCACGGAAGTGGGGGCACCTCCAATGGTGGTTACTTGGGCCTCTGGTTCCCTATGCTGTGGGGGTGACAGGGAGGAAGAGGTTGCTTCCTGCTGCTGGTGGGACACAGGTTCCAAAGGAATGGCTTTGGCAGAGGATAAAGCCCTCTCTATAACCTTAAAAGCCTTTCCCCTCCGCTCCGAAAAAGACCTCCACTCCAAGGGGGCAGATGGTCGACTCCTAGCAAGAGGGAACGGCTCCAAAGCAGAAGTGGGAGCTGAGGCTCTGAGAGGGAGGGTCAGTTCTGAAGTGAACCCAGGGTGACTGTCCCCCACGGAGTCAACACAAGAGCATCGGCTCCCAGAACCCTCAGCTGCAGACTGAGCCATCGAGGATAGAGTAATTGGCTCCGAGGAAACAGGCTGAATCCCAGGAGGCAAAGGGTTGAAGACAGAGGAACCTGATGTAATAGACTCAGAGAATGAAGCAGTCGGAGGAGGAACAGTGATCGGGAAGGGGGACGGCTCCGGGACCTTTGGGTCTGGAGGGGTCAATTTTCTAGCCAGACATGGATCTGAATGCAACCTCTTCACCACCCTCTCAATGTCCTCATCTGATAGGGTCCAGGAGGATCTGGTGGAGACTGAAGGAGACCTCCTTCTCTCCAAAATAGAAGATGTCAAAATAGGCGATACAGTCTCATTGTCAGGCAAAACCTTCGGTACCAAAGACAGTCTCGGAATCAATGGAATAGACTCCAATGAAGATGAAGCAGAGTTAGAACTGGAACTCCTTGGTTCCAACACTTTAGACTTTTTGGTCGGCTCTGAAGTCGGGGCCGATTTTCTCTCTGAAGATTTTGGAGCTGCCTGACCAAGTTTCAGCTGTTCCTGGAAAGAACTGGTCATGAGACCCCTGTCAATAATCTTTCTTTTCCTTTTAACACACTTGTACTAAAAGTGTGAGAGAAGGTGCAAGGTTCCTGTAAATGGGCTTCACCCAGACAATATACACAACTGGTGTGGCTGTCTGTAATAGACATTTTCTGCGTAGACCTATCGCATTTTTTGAAGCCCGAAGGGCGATGATCCTTATCTTTAGACATAAAGACTAAAAAATAAGTGTAAAGGAAAAGTTTTTTTTTTTTTTTTGTTATATAATAGTCACACACACAGAGGGAGGAAAGTCCCTCTAACTTAAACGGGCACTACGGCCCTCTGATATAAATGGGCTGTACAGTACTAAGGGAGGGAATAGGGGTTGAAAACTTTCAAAAAACAGACACACAATACAGAAGAAACTATTAAGATATATATATATATATATATATATATATATATATATATATATATATATATATATATATAAAACAGAAAAGGGTGATAGAAAAGGACTAAATAAGTAAAAAATCATTCTACTTAGCCAACGAGCCATTAAGACATCTTCAAAGCTTTTGCGGCAAACGGGATCTGGGGAATTGCCGTGAGGCACCATAAGATAGGGGCTAGCATCGAGACAGTAAAAAGCTCTCGAGATTTAGGATAGGCCGAGTCGGAGCCGAATATAGGCTCCAAACCCATCCAGCAAGAATTATGGTGAGATAGGACTACATAACATTAAGAATGTATGTACCTACTATAACATTCCATGTTAGTTGTCTTCTCTCGCCTTCTTTCTTGCTGGATGGGTTCGGAGCCGATCCTCGGCTCCGACTCGGCACTTGCTTTAGCTTGAGAACTCCTTTTACCAGCTCGAGGCAACCCTATATCCCATGATGCAAGGCGGAACTACCTCAGATCTCGTTTGGTAGCTAACCTACCCTGCTAAGGACTAACCTAACATAATTAGGAAAACCCAAGTTCATAATAAGAGCCCTCAAATGAAGGCTCAGGAGGAAACAACCTGATAGGAACTCTTCAAGATCTGTCCAGGCCAGGGGGAAGGAGGGAGGGACACAAGAAAGAAGGCGAGAGAAGACAACTAACATGGAACGTTATGGTAGGTACATAACTTCTTAATGTTAAGTTGTCAATCTCGCCTTCATTCTTGCTGGATGGGACCGTGTCCCTAGCACCTGTATCCCGGGTGGCTCAATGGAACAGACTCTTGAGAACTGTGGAACCAAAACTGGCCCTGTCTCTGGAGGCCAAGTCTAACTTGTAATGAGAGACAAAGGTATGAGGAGTGGCCCAAGTAGCTGCTGCACAAATGGTATCAATGGGTAGTCTATCCTGAAAGGCTGCAGAAGTGGATAGACTCCTGGTTGAGTGTGCTTTCGGTTTAGAAGGTAGTTGCTTGCCTCTGAGAGAGTACACAAAGGAAATGGTGGAAGACAACCATCTGGATAAGGTCACCTTAGAAACTGGAAGACCTATCCTGTTTTCTGCATAGGAGACAAATAATTGGTCCGATTTCCTGAATTGTTTCGTTCTATGCAAATAGTACCTGAGCTGACGATGGACATCCAAAAAATGAAGCTTTTGTTCAGCTCTGTCAGAATAGTTTGGGAAAAAGACTGGTAGATCTATGGATTGATTAATATTGGTTTGAGACACAACTTTGGGGAGAAAGGACGGGTTCGTTCTTAAGGATACCCTGTCCTTATGAAAAACCAAGTAAGGGGAACGGATGCAGAGAGCTTGAAGCTCGGAAACCCTTCTTGCTGAAGTGACAGCCAGTAAGAATATAGTTTTCCAGGTCAATAATTTCAAAGAACATGAAGCAGACGGTTCAAGGAGGTAACATTAAGGATGCCAACATTAAATTTAGATCCCATTGCGGAGGAGGATGCTTTATCGGCGGCTTTAGGAGAAAAACTCCTCTCAGAAAGGCCTTGCATAATCTATGAGACATAATGTTATTATCATGCAAGCCAACATGATACTTGGAAATAGCAGCCAGTTGAACTTTAACTGTAGATGAAGAAGATCCTGACTGAAAAACTTCAGCCAGGAAATCTAAAACAGAATGCACAGGAGCAGTAAAGGGATCAATATTCCTGTAATTTGCCCAAATAGAAAAACGTCGCCACTTGCTAGCATAAACAGTTCTGGTGGACGACTTTAAAGAAGACACTAAGATGTCTCTGACAGAATCAGAGATCATCGGAAGCCTGGCTATGGAAGGAAGTGGAGCAACCAAGCAGTGAGGTTGAGAGAATGAATGGCCCGGTGCTGCTGATCCGACTGGTGGATCAAAAGATCCGGAACTGGGTCCAGATGCCAGGGCTGCACCAGGAGGTGATGATGCAGAGACGGAAACCAAATTTGTCGAGGCCAGTAAGGGGCAATGAGAATCAACTTGGCCCTCAAAATGGTGGCTTTCTGAATGACTTGTGGAATCAAGGGAAAGGGAGGAAAAGCGTACAGAAGTCCCGGGGCCAATCCTGGGTTAGAGAGTCTCTCAGGGGTTGGCCTGGTAGGGGAAAGAGGGTGAAAAAATCGGGGCACTTGTTGTTTTGAGGTGTAGCAAAAAGATCGCAACAAGGTGTGCCCCACTTCAGAAAAATCTGATCCACTACAGATTGATTGAGAGACCACTCGTGAGGCATCAGAATGGATCTGCTCAGCCTGTCCGCCAAGAGGTTGGACCTGCCAGGGATGTGCGTTGCTATCAGAAACCGATGAGAGGAGATTGCCCATTGCCAAAGTCTGAGAGCTTCTCGACACAATGGATAGGACCTGGTCCCGCCCTGCTTGTTGATGTACATGTTGTCCGTTTGTACTGCAATAGTCCCCGTGGGAAGAAAGTCGTTGAGGGCTTGCAACGTTAAAAGCACCGCTCTCATCTCCAGGACATTGATGTGCAGATGGTATTCTATGGGTTGCCACGTCCTGTGGACCATCCTGCCCTGATAATGCCCCCCCCCACCCGATCAGAGAGGCATCCGCAGTAACTGTGGCAACTGGAGGAGGGAGAACAAAGGGTCGGCCCTGATGAAGAAGAGGGGAAGATATCCACCAGTGCAGATGAGTTCTGCATGATTGAGTGACTAAGATTTCGTGCCTCATCGGAAGACTGTGGTACGACCACTGAGTGAATAACATCCACTGCAGAAGACGCATGTGGAAGCGAGCCAGTGGTAGAAGAACAATGGCCGCAGCCATAAGACCTAGAACCTTTAGTATCAATCTGGCTTTGACCTTGCTGCTCTACAATAGAATCCGAACATGGCTAACATTTTGACGGTGTTTAATTCTGCGCCTATAAAGGTGATAGATTGGCAAGGCCGCAGAGAAGATTTTTCGAAATTTACTGAAATTCCCAAACTCTTGCAAAGCTGCAGAGTGTAGTCTCTGGTCTGAAGAAGCTGACACCTGGTGGTGGCGGAGAGGAGCCAGTCGTCCAAATAAGGAAACACCTGGAATCTTTGACGTCTCAGATGAGCTGTGACCACTGCCATGCATTTGGTAAACACTCTGGGGGCTGAAGTGAGGCCAAAGGGCAGGGCTCTGAATTGGTAATGACTGGTCCCTAGCCGAAAGCGGAGAAACCTTCTGGAGCGCCTGTGAATCTTTATGTGATAGTACGCGTCCTGAAGGTCTATAGAGCACATCCAGTTGTCCTTGCCCAGAAAGGGCAGAATGGACTGAAGCATGACCATCCGGAATCTTGCCTTCTTGACAAATCTGTTTAGACTGCTCAGGTCTAATATTGGTCTCCAATCTCCCGTCCTTTTGGGGACCAAAAGAATCTCAGTAGACGCCGGATCCTACTTAGTCTGCCGGCACAGTCTGGATGGCTCTTTTCCCTAGGAGCTTTGAAACCTCCTGTTCTGCCAAATCCCTTTGACCGGGTGAGATGTCTGGAAGGGATTGTAGAGGTATGGGATACCTTTCGAAGGGGATTTTGTAACCCTCGGATATGATCGACTGTACCCACATATCTTGTGAGAGGGAATGCCAGGCTACTGGGTACAGCGAAATCCTTCCCCCGACTGCCTCCAAGGGTGGACAGTCGGGCAACACCTCAGGGGTGCTGAAAGGGCTTCTCAGGAAGAGACTCCCTGTTGCCCTGGTTCTGAGGACCCCCCCCTGCCTCTAGGGCGGCATCTGTTATTGTTACCCCTCTGCCTCTGGGGGTAAACTGACCACGTGTGTCCGGTGTAGCTCCTTGGGCTTTGCGGAACCACATCTTCCCTCCCTTCTGACCCTTGGGATATGGTCTAGAAGGGGTGGAAAAATGGACTCCAACGGCAGAAAGAGTTTTACCGTCCTGCTCACACCTGGTCAAGGTATCCTTCACCTGAGGTCCGAACAAAGCCGAACCATCAAAGGTGAAGGACGCCTTAAAGGGGTCCGCAAAATTACAAAGCCGCATCCAGGCTTGGCGTCTAAGAGCCACTCCTGTGCCTGCGGCCCTACTCGCTCCATCGGCCGCATAGGATATGAGCCGCATGGAGGAGTTGGATAAGGAATTCAGGATTGCTAGCTGTGAGGCAATCTTTTCTTGAGCCCCAGCAGCAGAAGGATCCTGGACCACTTCACCTAGTTCCTTGAGAATATCTCTTTGAAGCCTGGTGAAGTGACAAAGGTAGTTCAGCGAACGCATAGCAAAGGTCGCTGAAGAAAACATCCGCTTTCCATACTTGTCCATGGTCCTAGAATCCTTGTTAGGAGGATGGACAGGTACTGAAGGATCCGCAAGTTCCTTCTTAGTGGCCGCCGCCACCACCATAGCATCCACAGAGACGCCCTTGGAAAGAAACTGTTTGTCCATAGGGGCCGTAATAAACTTGGATGTTCTTCTGGGGACAGGTTCCACAGAATCTGGAGCTGCCCACGCCTTCCGAGCCACTACCTGCATAAGTGGGTCGAAAGGCGGAGACACCCAGGAGGTGGAGGGTCGGGATCCAAACGCCTCCAGGTATACCGACTCATCCTCGGGGGGATAAATGGATGGCCAATCCCCCCTCTGTTTGAGGAGCTCAAGGATGTCTGAAAAGGAGACATCCTCAGAGGGGGATCGTGGGGAACCCTCCAACTCATCTAAGTTGGTATCAGATGTAGTAGACTCAGGGGAGTCTGTGTGTTTCCTCTTACACGTCCTCTTCCGAGGGGGTTCACCTGCAGGATCAGGAGAAACTTCGGAAGAGGAGGAAATTCCCAATGGGGAAACCTGGGGCGATGGATCCCTGGGCCTGAGAGCAAGAGGCTGGCAAGAGGTGTCTACAGGCACCGAAGAGGGAGGAGCTAGAGGGATGGACTGTAGACCTGGCTCAGGAGCCAGGACACTCCTCATCACCTCAAAGGCTCCCCTCCCTGGGAGACCGGAATATCCCCGATCCGAGGACACAGGAATTCCCGGTTCCACTGAGAGGAAAGGCTCCGAGGCCAATGTCGGTGCCGAGCTTACCAAAGCCGAAGCCCGAGAGGAGAGCGGGTCGGACAAGGGTCCGATGCCACTAGCCCCCTCGGAGCCGACAAGGGAAACTCGACGACCGGATCCCTCCAAGGAAGGTCTCAAGGAGGAGATCGGAGCCAAAGACGACGGAGCCGAAGGATGTATCAGCTCGGCCAAACAGTCGCTGTCCCGAGAAGCTCCGGCTCCGAACTCCGGTGGGGAGTCGGAGGAGGAAGTTCAAGAGGTGAAGCAATAGCCGAAGTCTGCTGAGACGGGCTATGGAGCATTTGGGCCAGTGCCTGCGACTTTAACAGCCTGCTTACCACCCTCTAAGTCGTGGTCAGACAGCCTGGAAGATCTCGAAGATCGGCTCCGATGGCTCCGCTCCGACAAAAGAGGAGACCCCGGAGCCGAGTGGATACTCGGCAACGAAGGGGACCGAGATCTCTTTCGGGACGAAGTCATCGGAGCCGAAGTCCCCTGAATTCCAGATGGAGCCGAAGGTTTCTCGGCTCCGATGCTGGATAAGGTGTCGGCTCCAGCCGGAGCCGACAAGGCCACAGTAGATCGGGAGTCTGAACCAATCGGTGCCGAACCCACTACCTTAGAAGCAGAAAGATCGGCTCCAGCCGGAGCCGGAGCCACCGGAGGAGGCTTAGACACTGTAGCCTGAACCTTCGGTGGCTTAGAAGGTTTACTAGACCCTGTTTTAGAGGGAGAACCTTCTGGCTTAAGTAAGCCATGGAGGATTAATTTATTCCTCCTTTCCTGCAGGACTCTCTGGCTAAAAGAGTGACACAAAGCACAGGAGTCCTGCAGGTGCAAAGGCCCCAGGCAGTAAACACAAGAAGTGTGACCATCTGTCAGAGACATTTTCTGACAGCACGAGTCACACTTCTTGAAGCCTGAGACCTTGCCTTCCTTAGACATAGTCCTAGAGGAAGAAAGTCACACACACTCCAACAAACACACAATTAATCCCCAAGCACACAGACACACAGGAAGGGATTAACCAATGGGGTCTAGGCCTAACTTAAACTGTTTTACAATTATAAAAGAATTTAAAACTTTTTAACTATAAGGGAAAATAGAGTGGGCTGTAGAAACACTACACAGAATAAAAAGGGGAAAAAGGGAGAGATAAATCCCTAACTAAGCTTTTTGACAATATCAACTTACTTCAGCTGGCAAAGGAGACCTCTTTCGCTAAGCGGCAAACGAGATCAGAGGTAGTTCCGCCTTGCATCATGGGATATAGGGTTGCCTCGAGCTGGTAAAAGGAGTTCTCAAGCTAAAGCAAGTGCCGAGTCGGAGCCGAGGACCGGCTCTGAACCCATCCAGCAAGAATGAAGGCGAGATTGACAACTTAACATCAATAGTTACGTTTATACATTCTAGGATTTTACAGAGGCAGAAGTTAAAGAAAAACACCACGTACAACTTACTGGATTGTACAACCAGCAATTATGCACAAAAATTTCTTTGTAATTCAGTAGAGAGAGGTTAAGTATATTCTGTTTAAGGAAAGTATTTGGACAGTATTGTATGGTGAATACAGTCTCAACCTTGGGATACGCATGGGCAGGATCACGATTTTCTGTGCAAAACTTTGATTCTAATGTTGCTGAATTATTTAGCAAAAGATTCTCCTTTATTCCGGTTACACATTCTAGCACTGTGGATCCAATTTTGGACCTGAAATTGTTAGTTAGAAACTTAAATTTTAAATTGTGGTTTACCAGTTTGATTCCTAATGAACCTAGCACATGTAAATCCCCCTTATCAAACTGTTTTTGTTTGAAAAATTGTGCGAGTTTGACTTTAGGGCTCTCAAGTAAGCAAGACAATGTTAGTATTGTGAATAATCTTACAAAGAGCGAGCTTTATTGTAAAGACACAACGCTGAGAGTAATGAAACCTGTCAAGGGGGGTGGTGTTCCTACAAAAAATAGACTTCTTGATTAAATACATGGAAGATCAAAGGCAGTTGGAACATGCTGTAATTGAGTTTCTTTTTACTCATTTACTCAATACCCCCAAGGTACCCAGTATCTTCGGAATCCCGAAGATACATAAAAATAAGTATGACCCACCAATGAGAGGAATAGTCAGTGCTTCTGGTTCTAATACACTCTTTAGGGAAATATAAAGATAAAAAACTTAAGTACTTGAAGACGAGGATCATATATGTATTGATACTTGGCACTTTTTAAAAAAATTGAACAGTTTGGAATTTAATGAGAAAGTTACTTTTCTTACAGTGGATGTTGTTAATTTATTTAATGCAATCCCACACACAGTAGAGATTGAATGGTTCCAAGAATTCCTATTTGACATCTATTTAGTAATGAGCAAGTGAATGTTTTAGTTACTTTTATGGACACTATACTGAGGAATAATTATGGCTTTTTTGAGGGACAATACTTTTTACAGAAAACTGGAGTTGTGATGGGGGCTATTTGTTCCCCATCTTTGTTAATATTATTATACTTATGTGGGAAAGGAAATTTCTTTTTACTTGACAATTTACAGAAAACTGAAGCTTATATTTACGTTATTTAGATGATTTGTTTTTTGTATGGACAGGGGAGGTATCAGACATTAACTATTTTTTTAGACTACATTAATTGAACCACAACTTGTCTTAAATTTACCTCTACCTACAATAGAGAAAGAATTATTTGGATGTTGAAATTAAGGAATTAGGAAACCCACATACTGCAACAGTCTTTTGCACTATTGCAGTTGTCATCCAGAGCATGTTAAAAAAGGCATTGTCAAACGCCAGTTTGTAAGATCAGCATGTATGATTACACGATAGTGACTATTTTACAAAATGAAGTTCTGACTGATATGTTCTTATCCAGAGAATACCCACTTAGCCTAACAGAAACAGTTAAAGATTTTAGCCAAAAGGAACATAGGTGTTATTTTCCCCTTACTGAAGAAAAGGGTAATTTACAATGACCTAAATAATCTAGATTTAGACATTAGTATGCAGAAGAGCAAGCATTATTATGTTTGTTCCTTTATTACACAGTTTAGCTCTGATCACCAGGATATTTATATCATCTTGAAGGTGAACTGGCAAATTCTTTGTGGGCAAGAAGTGCTGTTTGGATAAGTTTGGCCACAAGCCCCATATCTTTTTCAGAAGAGGTTCTACGATTAAAAATATGCTTGAATGGAACAGTCATAATCAAGTCAGAAAAGGAGGTATGAAGAGATGTGGCTTTATTTTTCACAGTGAATTCACATTATGAATAATGACCAAATAGGAATTAACCACATTACTGCATGACCTAATGGAAATTATAACTAATTCTGTAGGTGTTTTTTTACATTGCTTTATGCTGTCAATGTAGCAGTTTTTATGTAGGAAAGACAAAGAGAATTTAAGGAGAGAATTTATGAACACATTAGGGAGAAACAATAACACAATCTTTTGATATAAATATCTTGAAAATTTTCCAACACACAATTTTTAATTTGCAGTTTTGGAAGGTCTGAAAAAAGAATTGCAAGGGGGTCCATGGGATGATTTATTGGACTTTAAAGAACTCTGTTGGCAAAAAAAAAACGTTACACCTATATGTTACCAGTGTTAATATAGTTATTTAAAACTATGTTCCTATGTTATTTAGCAAAGGAAAAGGCTTTGGGGGAAGTCCTTTTAAGGTTTGAGACTCATTTGAATAATTAAGGAATTTTTTTTAATTAGCACTTTTTTATTGGATTTGATAGGTCATGTGTTCTTTGCTTTTACTATTTATACTCTCTTTTGGATTTTATAATTGTTCTGAAGTCATTTGTTACGAACATACGAAAGTGCTAAATAAAAGTTCTTTTGATAGTGGATTTTTGTATCCTGTTCGTGTTTCGGTGATGCACCTGGACCAGAGTATTAACTGTTGGTTCACTGCTTCTTAGTTTCTTTTGGAGGATCAGGATTGGTTAAGATGCTGTTTAAGTAGTAGTTTAAAACTACTGAGTTTGTTGGAGAGTTTTCTGTGTGTATAATATTCCAGAGTTTAGCAACATATTGGGAGTACAGAGAGCCTCCTCTTCCATACTTTTATAGATATACCTATATATATTTATACATCATTCATACCAAAGCTCTGTGCAAAGAAGACTGATTTAAGCAGTGCTTTGACATGGGAAGTATCTCTTCTATTTATGTGAACAATGCAATGTTGAGAGATAAATTTGTGGCAGGTGTTGCTTTGTCACATGCATTTTTCAATGTTTTACTTCAAGTTGACAACCTAATGGCATATGTATTTTAGAGGACAAGTATACAGGAGCAGTACCTCCAACTCCAGATGCCCCCCCCACCCCAGAAGAGAGGAACTTTATTTGAACATGCTATAAAACAATCCAGTGAAAAATGACAACCCATTAATGGAACAGATAGCAGCAATTCCTGCATTTTTTTTTTGGCAAGTTGTTTAAATACACAATTCTGTGACTACTTTATCTCGAGTTCATCAAGTCTTAACAGAGACAGAGTTACAGTTTTCCAAAAAAATCATAAATCTCTTCATATAGCCATTCTGGAATATTTGATGATGTCTTTAGGCAACTGTAAAACATTTTCTAAGAGCTGCTATTTAATTTATTAATGTGTAATTAGTATTTATCTGTATACCATCAACCTTCCTAGTTTCATTCTTGCATTATACAATTTGAACTCGCAAGTTCAGTTTGGGTATTGAGTGAAAAGGGCCAACATGTGAAACCACTTCCTCATTTAATCAAACAATTAAGAAAAACAGAGCAAGTCATTTGCATTCCCTTATTGGCATTTTGAGCTTGTTTTTACAACTCAAAGCATTTATCAGAAGCTTAAAGGAGAGGCTAAAATAGTGGCTGCTTTCTGGTGGAAAATCACTTGGTGTAATAAAGCAAATCTAACAAATGAGTATCAAGCCAAATGAAAACCACAGGTCAAAAGAAACACTGATGATACACAGCCTAAGGATCAAATAACTGTAGACATAAACCCCTAGGTAAAGCACATGCTCCTGTACTTGTGCAGTACTAGGACAAGAATACAAACCACTAGTGTAATAAGTAAAACTAATTTTATTCAAAGTACAAACAACCGGTTAAGGGCTTTCATTCCCTCAGTACTTCATCAGAGACAGTAAATACTTAAAAAAACAACTGTTGTGGGCATGTCCAGTGCCTAAAACAAGTAGAAGCTTAAAAAAACTAAGAAAACATATCTTGTTGGTGTGGGGTAAACATATAAAAAAATTCCTTAAAATGTCAGCCATTAAAAATGCATGAAATTGTTTGAAAATACAAAGCATTATGCTTAAACTAGTCCAAGTTAAAAAACTCAAAGATAAAAAGGGAAAAACAGAAAGTTTTAATACAAATGGTTGACATCATGCATCATTCCCACATTAAAGTTTGGTAGCCCTAATCTTTACAACAGGCAAAATATATACATGTTAATTTAAACCAGGGAGTACTGAATCTTTTAAATTGCCAAAGTAAATCTCTGCTTTCAACCCTGGTTTTCTATGGGCACCCCAGTTTATTACAAGGAATAACTTCCAAAATCCCAAAAACAAATTTGATGGAGCCAGGACATGAAAGGGAATGTTTTAACAGGGAATTAAGGTTATATTTGGACATGTCATGAGCGTTTGTAAACCCTTTTATGAACTGTCATAAAGTTTGACAGGAAAGTAAGGAGGAAGGAATGGAAAAAGGGGCATTAGTTGTGCCTGAACGGAATCATACCTATTTTTCTGACTCCAAATAGTGTCTTCGCATAATGACATAATGCTTTCTTGCAAAGGTTTTAACAATTACTACTTAGTAAAGGTTGCAAATTGACCCCACATCAAACCAGACATTTCAGATTTAATGGCTGAACTGAAACTTTTCACAAGGAAATTTAATTTACATTGCGCTTAACAACCTTAGGGACAATGAAGGACTAATTGGCCACCTCTTTGAAAAAAGGACTACTTTTTCAATTCCCCTTTTATTGTGTTAGTAGATAAAACTAATCATTGCCAAAATGAAGGACTATCTGGTCTCAATCAATTAAATCAATATTGCATAGAAAAAAAACGGATTTCTTTTTAAAAGATTCACTGACACAAGGTGTTACTAATGCTGAACTTGAAGAGTTTTTATGCATTTCTAAACCTTTGATACAAGCTATTTTTGGCACTTCAAAAAGTTCACAAGGTTATTAGCAACCCTCAGTCTGACTGTAGCTGCCCATAGTTCCAAAACTTAACTGGCAGTCTACATTGACTGAGCCCCGACACATAGACTCACTTCACCAGGCACATACTTAAAGGCTCATGGGATTTCCTGTCCAAAATGAAACATTTGTACAGTGAAATGTGTAGTTTTGTAACAGTAGATGTAGACATTTTCACCAGTTTACCACACCTTGTTGATTTGGAATTTTTCTACTCAGCCATTTTAGAACTCATTGATTTTGACAGCTGTCTTATCAATTTCATTGTCTCCCTCATGGGATTAATTTTATGCAACAATTATATTTTCTTTGAGAGACAAAAGTATCGTCAGGTACAGAGGTGGCCATGGGCACAGCTTGTGCCCCCATATGTGGCAATCTGGTCATATACTGGTGGGAGTAAACTTACATTTTCAATTCCCTACTTGTACTTGCAATACGGGGATGATATTTTTATCTTTTGGAACATTCAGTATGAAGACACTCCCAATTTTGCTAACATTTCTGAACACCACAACTTCCTTTCTCAGGTTCACCTACTCATACACAGTGGAAGAGTTTAACTATTTAGATGTCCGAATCTGTAAAGACAAGTTACACAACTGTTTCTAGTCATCTGTTTTCAGGAAATCCACCTTTTCTAACACATACCTACACTTCAATGGTTATACCCCTCTTTTATGCAAAATGAACATACTTAAGGGACAATTAGGGTGGTGAAGAACAGTATGGGTGTTGTGTGTCTAAGAAGTGTTTCAAGGACTGAACGTGCATATAAATACTGAGCACGTGTTAATCTCAGTGCCATTTTGAGAGTGCAATCAGAGAGAGAGAGAGAGAGTACGAATGTAATAGCCAATTTGTATACAAGTTTACCTATGTTAATAAGCTTAACCTTGATGTGTTTGTACATAATAAAGCTGCTTGAACAGAACCCATGAGGTCTCGTCAATTGTATCCTGATTAGGTAAGCGACAAGTAACAAGCATGAGTTCTACTTGCAATAGTTTTTAAAACAAATGTGAATACATCTTTAACATACTTTTGGAAAGGGGCTATCCCTCTAAATTCCTTGACCTTATTGGACAGGAAGTCTCTAGGGGTCAGGGTATTAAATTTCTGCCACTTTTAGGGAGATTAAGATGGCCGTCATCCTATAGGCACTGCTGTTCCTAAGCTCTCTCTCAAAGCTAATGCTAAAATTCAAATTCTAATGTAGAGAAATCAATTTTTTCAGCTCAAAATTACCAACCTGATAACTTACTCTATATATACAAGATATTCAACTACTTGTGACTGGAAGTAGTACTTGAAAAATAAGCAGATTACCTCAGATCCTGTGGGGTCTTCAGTACATGCGCTCTGCATGCTCTCTGCCATGTGCTTGCTACTGCTACATTCTTCAGCCTAAAATAACACAAAGGACAAAAATGTTGACCGATGCTGACTCTGTGGACACACAAACATCTAAGACTATATTTTTACTGATGGCTCCTCCAGAAAAAGACACTTTACCCAAAAGACCCAGAACTGGTAAGCAGCAAGAATCTAGTAAAATGCCCAGTAAGAACAAAACTGAACTATCAAACCTAGAGAAAGTTAAAATAGCAGTATGGCCTTTACAACTAGCTGTCCCACACTTTTCGAACCAGTTATGTCAAACTTCCTAATTACCAAGATGTTAGCAAAATACTTACTTTGGCAAAAAAAAAAAAAAAAAAGAAAAGAAATCAGTTACCTGGAATGGAGCTAATTTTTTTTTTTTTTTAATCAAGACTTGCCACAACAAATTAAACAAGAAAGGCATAAACTATCCCCCTTCTGTGCCTACCTGATGATAAAGAATCAAGTCAAGTTTCAAATGCAATATCCTCATACCCTTTCTTTTTAACACCAGGGCTCTAAATATACAATCTCCAGTGTAAAAGAAGCTAAGTCAACCTTTCTCAACATATTTAAACCTGTTCCTTGAGGTTAATACACCAGAATACTGAATTTAGTAACTTTTCATTACATACATATTTCAGAAACCTGAATCATTGCATTCCGACTTTATAATCAGCGATTATAATACTTAAATATTCATTCTAGCACTTACCACAGCAAAACAGCAGCTTTATGGACGTCCGAAGTGCTTCTTTCCATGTGATAACTGCTGATCTGCTCCATACCACAATCTCTGATTCTACAGCCCTGGGTAGACCCCAAAACCCAGTCTGCAACATTCTCTTAATGGTCTCCAGCCTTAAAAACTTGGTTGAGAGAATGAAGCTTAAAATTATCATTTTTTTTCCTGGCTCCTCCCTCACTTCTTAGTAACGAATCACCCTCATATGATATTTTAGTTAGGAAATCTCAAGAATAATTGATTCTGGTTTTGCCCAGCATCCTTGGACTATCGCTGCTGTTTTACTTGCTCTAGAATCAATACTGCTGATGCTTGTACACAGGACTTCATAACTACTCTGTAGGTAACCCTACAGCTAAGTACACTCTATGTGGTTTGTTGCTAGTCTGCTATAGCTTTTACAGGCGACATCCAGGATGTTAAGTTATACCGCTGTATATTTAACATTGCGTAACCCTCTCAGTTTTTGTACATATCCTTATACTACTGTTACCACCAATTCCACTTAAGTTAAACCAAGTCAGTTATATCTTTACTCTCAAGGTAGTCCACAGTTAAATGCACTGCCTTTACTACAAATACATGGCTTTTGCATTATTATATGTTTATCAGTTAGTCTCAACCTTTTCCATACAAAGAATACATTATTATGGGCAAGACGCACTCATAGCCCATGACATATTCATATCATAATTTCTTCATACTGTAAGAGGATGCTAAACACAGATATAATGCACCTATTTTATTAAAATGATACACTTCCTTCCTGCTTTTTGGGAATCTCCCATGAATATGTTGCAGAACAATCATACACTTTATGTTCATGAAGGCTCACCCACTTACATTAAAAGGCTACTGACCTACAACAGTTTCTCTCTAAATGAACTGGGTCACTGCCAAAATTATACATGTTGTCATTACCTACCATATGTTTTCTGCTTGATGCCATTGACTTGGTTTCTATAGTATAATTATAGCATCAACTGGAAATTTTAACTGGTTTGATGGTAAATGTGCAATTTCTCTGGTATGTATGTCAAATGTTTAGTCTTTCTTTGCATCATCTGCCAGGTACTGACAGTTGTGAAATGTTAAACTATACCCAATTTCTTAGTTTAATTTCATGTTGAAACTTTATGGCTATATTATACTGTTTAGCTTGTTTAGAAATGAAGGTTCTCCACAAAATGTAATAGAAGCTTTCTCAAATTACTCTCACACAGGTCAACATGGATTGTGACATCTTTTGTACTATACTTAAATATCCAGTTATACCTTATGTGAGACCCACCATAATCACGTCCAGTCCCTAATCTCTACCTTACCCCACCTAACACTAAGAGCAAGAGATATGCAGTTGAATTGTTAGGAAGTTATGCTATCTATACTCTATTTTTTAACTTTGGGATTACATACTATTAGAAATACAATACTTGGAAATCGCATGCCCACTAACCATCTCAATATTTATAAAGTTAGATCTCTACCACTCACATTCCCTAACTCTTCCGGGCTATGTAGGTTTCTGATTAGGCATAAGGTAATTGCAGTTAGAGAGACTTACGCCTATGTCCCTACAAATTAAGGTATCTACTGTCGTATTTCCCCCCTTTTCTCCTTATCAGTGCAAGTGAAAATAATCCAGCTCCATGTGGATAAATGATTCATGGAATTAGGGGATTCAGATAGAAAAGAAAAGAAAATTATTTTTTCACTTGGTCTTTAAATCTTAACCCAACTTAAGACTAGTGCAGGAAATGCATGTATTACTAAAACAATGGAATTCTGTACTAAAGAAAAAATAGATTAAGTCCATCATAGCCTCTAGCAAGAATATGAATAGCTCAGGGGTAGCTATCATAGTGAAAGAGAATTTTCCCCGGGAAATCAAAAGCTACAACACAGACACTGAAGGTAGTTGTATTACATACAATTCTGCTGTCCACACTTCGACTAAACTACTCTTATTAAACTTATACGCCCACTTGCCCCCAAAAACATGAATTTATTATGACTATTTACAAAATCCTCTCCTCCTTCCCGAACCACTACTATATTCTAGGAGGAGACTGGAATGCTATTCAATATCCACTAAATGATGGAACAAACACTAACACCAATCATAACAACCATGCTTTAGACATAATGGAACCCAAGAATGACTTCTATTTATTTGATCCCTGTACCTCTAGCCAATAACACTCCCAGTAATAAATTCAATTTTTACTCACACTGCCATAAGATGTGGTCCAGGTTGGATTTTTTCCTTGTCTCTATCATCATCTTCAGTTATACATTCAATTTCATACTGAACCCAGGTTCTTCTCAGATCAGTCTAAGATTACTCTAAATATTGACTGGGCCCAAGACCCATCTATTAAAAATAGAGGCCACAGATGGGCACATAAGCCGTTATTTAACAAAGATTCAGCAGAAAAATGAAGGTAGCCACGACCAAGCCTTGACCTTTATCGAACACAATCAAATACTCTGGCATTTATTGGGCCTCCATTAAATCCATGATCAGAGGCTCTCTCATCAATAAGGCATCGTATTATAAAAAAAGGTACTTCTCCAAAGAATTGTTTATCAAAAATAAAATTAATAAGCTTGAGACCCAACTTTCAATCCTGTATCTGAAAAACAATTAATCTGTCTACAAAAATGCTTCTGGACCTCAACAATAAAAACTTATCTTTCCACAAAATAAGAACTCCAACTATTCAGAGTGGTCTCACCTGCCCTCAAAATTCCTTGCTAGATTAATCAACCAAAACAAACTCTCTCAGGTATGCTGGAAATAACCTACCAAGGTAAGAGCTACCACAAAAACAAAGATATAATTGACATTTTTGAACAAATCTGTAGAGGTTCATATAGCTTCCCTGACCGTCATTCAAATAAATCAAATATAGAAACTTTATTGAACCAACTAGCTTTCATTAAATGTAGCCCTAAACAACAAACCATTCTATCATCTCCGATTACCCAACAAGAAATTGTCATGGCTATCAACAAGATTAAGCCCAATAAGACCCTAGGCCCAGATGGCTTTACTGCAGAATTCTACAAAGTTTTTAGTAAAAGAAATATCTATTTTCCTACATTACTCATAATGGAATAAAATATTTACACTCAAATGCCTCCAAAACGATTTTCATCCCTAAATCCAACTCTGATCTTAAAAAAACCCTTGGAATTTTAGGTCCATTGCTCTTATTAATCTCATCATGAAGATCTATGCTTCTATCTTAGCTAACAGAATTAACCTATTGTCTTCTACCATCATCTCCACTGAACAATAAGGGTTCACTCAGAATAGATAAACCTTTGACCACACTTCTTCTTGATGCCCTCCACCCTTTCTACCACTAATAACAACCCTATATATACTCTGGCTATCAATGCCTTTAAAGCCTTTGATAGACTGATAGGTTCACCTTTACTCCAGTTTTCATACAATTCATTAAAACTCTATACTTCAACACCCACACTATCTTAAAATCAACATTTCTTCTCAAACTGACATTAAAAATGGAGCTAGACAAGTGTACAATGTCATCATACCTATTTAACCTCTATATTGAATCTTTCTGTTAATCACCCAAAAAATGTTTCATCATATCCCACCCTCTTAAATACTAAACTTCCATTCTCAGCCTTTGCTGATGACTTTAATCTCTATTGCTCCCTCCCGAATTCTGACCTTCCAAAAATACTACATTAAATAGATAACTACTTGAAATTTCTCCAACTATAAACTAAACTTAGAGTAATCAACCATCTTTCCCCCAAACCCTTTTTGCAGACTACCTAGCTGCCTCACCCAAAAATCAAAATCAATTATTCTCTACAGTATCTTGGTATTTCCTTTCACCAAGTACCCAACCAAAGCTATTCAAATAATATCTTCAAACGATAACTAACATCCAACAAGATTTGAACAGATGGGCAAAATTTTACCTCCCACTTCTTGCCAAAGCTGCTCTAATCAAAATGAACATTCTACCTCATCTACTTCATGTTTTCAACGCATCTAACAAAATAATTCAGAACAATTTTTTTAAAAAACTCTCCACACATTTTTCTCCAAATTTCTATGGTCCTACAAACCAATTAAAATAGCTATAATAGACCAACTCTCTCAAAAGACAAGGGTGGTTTAAGTCTACCTGACTTCAAACTTTATTATGATATTATCAATGCTAACAAGATAGTAACAATATTGGATTATTATCCCAATTTGTCTACCTGGTCTCCTACATGGGTAAAATTACATTAACTATATCAAAACATTGAGCTTTAACCCCAAAGTTCTCACCTTTCTGAATAGAATAAACCTTAAAATCTTCAAATTACTATCAGCCATTAAGAATAAAATAACTTATTCAGAAGATTTTCAAACCTCTAAAACTGTCCATTGCTTTTAATACCCTGCAATTATTCCATCTCAACCCCAACTTTATACTGAACAAAATTACCAACCTGGATAAATAACCCCTTATCAGACAGTTAACTATAGCAGATCTCTTTCCTCTCAGAAACAATTCATTAGCCGAAATAAGACTACACATGTCTCTACCCAAAAGTTAATCATCTTGAGACAAATCCTGGAACTCTGTCATAATACCTTGGAAGATACATCTTTAAATCTAAATATTAACGCCTGCAAATCCATATGGAACCTCCTCATACTTAAGAAAAAAATGATTTCTAATTCATACAACTTATTCTTTCTATCCGAACCCAAAATGATCAAATGTTTTCTAACTACTGAAAAGACCAAGGTCCCTCCATTCTTCTTCTTTTGGCTGCTCCCGTTAGGGGTCGACACAGCAGATTAACTGTTTCCATTTCTTCCTGTCCTCTGCATCTTGCTCTGTCACACTAACCACCTGCATGTCCTCCCTCACCACATCCATAAGCCTTATATAACCACAAACCAAGAATAAAGAAATAAAAATACGACCAGTCGCAGATACCACAATAAATTTATTATTACAAACAAGAAATTCTCTCTCTGATGTCACTCCTTGAAGGCTTTTTCAGCCAAGACATCAGAGAAAGAATTTCTTGTTTGTAATAATAAATTTATTGCGGTATCTGTGGCTGGTTGTATTTTTATTTTTACATCCATAAACCTTATCTCAGGCCTTCCTCTTTTCCTGTTACCTGGCAGCTTTATCCTTAGCATCTTTTTCCCAATATACTCTGCATCCTTCCTCAGCACATGTCCAAACCAACATAATCTTGCATCTCTGGCTTTGTCTCCAAACCTTCCAACCTGGGCTGACCCTCTAATACACTTATTCCTAATTCTGTTCATCCTCGTCAACACAGTGCAAATCTTAACATCTTCAACTCTGCCATGTCAAGCTCTGGCTCCTGCCTTTTTGTCAATGCCACTGTCTCCAACCCATATGACATAGCTGGTCTCACTACCCTCTTGTAAACCTTCCCTTTCACTCTTACTGGTACTAGTCTGTCACAAATCACTCCTGACACTTCTCCACCCACTCCATCTTGCCTGTACTCTCTTCACCTCTCTTCCACACTCACCATTACTCTGAACTGTTGATCTCAAGTATTTAAAACACATCCACCTTCGCCACCTCTACTCCCTGCATCCTCACCATTCCTCTATGCTCCCTCTCATTCACACACATATATTCTGTCTTACTCCTGCTGACCTTCATTCCTCTTCTCTCTAGAGCACATCTCCACCTCTCCAGGGTCTCCTCCACCCGTTCCCTACTCTCACTACAGATCACAATGTCATCTGCAAACATCATAGTCCACGGGGACTCCTGTCTGATCTCGTCTGTCAACCTGTCCATCACCAGTGCAAATAAAGATTCCTCCATTACCTCCAACCAAATCTCCCAAGCTATTCAACTATCCTTGAAACTTAATTGCCTTAAAAAAAAGTAACTATACCCAACTTATGATCTTAAACAATGTATACCTCACCCCTGCCATACTTTCTAAAATCTATCCCTCCTCTCACCTCTATCCCCATTGTATAAATCACAACACTGGCCTGCTCCATATATTCTTTTTGAACTGCAAATGCTCTTACAGACTCTTAAGGTACAAATGGAAAAAGAGAGATGTGAAAAAACAGTTTTGCCCTGGAAATCCACAATATTACACATCCCCTCTACAGAATTAGCCAAATTTTAGACTTGTAGTTTTACAACAGTCTTTTCACTTGTCAAACTTTCTATCACCCTTAACTGGAAGTATAGATATCTACTCACTCAGGATGGATCTAAACAACTTGCTACCAAACACAAATATCTGAAATACACCCAGAGACTTAGTGTACACTTTACTGAATATTGGGATACTTTATTTGATGTCCTTCTAGCTTGATCTATGTTAACTTACTTATTTTGCTGGACATAAGGCGCATCTGTAAGTCTATATTACTTTCATTGTTTTGGTTGTGCATCATCTGTTACCATTTTGTATTGCATTATTAAAAATTGCTGATAAAAAGATTAAAAAAAATTCTGTCACTTTTAGACTTATATTACTCTCCCCCTATCCAAGTCCCCCATCACCACAGGACACAGATTTCACCAAATATTACAATTCTCTGGTGGTCACATAATTCTGAATTCAAAAACATTACATATATTGTCCACAGGTATTGGAATATTCTTGAAGTGGACAATGAGATTTTTGAGACCTTAGGGGCTACACTCACCATTGCAGTTTTGACTGGGCAAAAGTCAGTGGATGGTTTCAGAACATACAGCCACTCCTAACTAATTACACAGAAGCAAACAAATTTGAGGATTGTGGGCAGTGTTCCTATGTATTACAGCACGAACAAGTGACCTAGCTAACTTTTGCCAATTAACTCTTTCATCAGCAGATGGTAAATTTACATCCACTGTTGGCCAAATGTCCATGCTTTTACATTAGCAAGACTAAATAACAGTTCCGTAAAAGGATTTATGAACATTGTCGTGATATATCCAAACAAAGTTAATAGTTCACTGTTTAGACATCCCCTTTCTTCTGGCTACAAATATTGTTTGGGATTTTGGAAATTGTTCATTGTAATGAACTGGGGAATCCATAAAAACCAGGGTTGAAAGTAAAGAGTTATTTTGGCAATTTAAATTACATCCTGGTTTAAATGGAAATGTATCTATTTTGCCTGTTTTAAAGCTTAGGGCTACCAAATTGTAAAGTGGGAATGATGCACAGTTTTATCGGTTTGTATTAAAACTTTGTCTCTTTTCAACTTAGAGTTAATTCACTTGGACTAGTTTAACTCATTACAGTTAAGTGCACCTCCAGGTGTTTCTGCAATTACCTCCTACTGTGCCCCTAGGCGTCAAATATTGCTTGTTCATATTTGCATTAATGATTCCAAAACCATGCTACATGCAAGGTATCAGAACATTTTATCTTGAGCCATACATGATGGCAAACTGTATTGATATTTGACCTCTGTCAATGAGTATTTGTTAGATATCCAATGTGATATCTTCATTTTTTAAAGCCTCAAGCCACACCCACTGGGAGTTAAAGGTACACATTCAAAAGAGCTGAACTGGAGGGAATGAGTTAAGTATACTGCTTTGTATTTTTAGTTTCATGCATTTTTAACAGTTTACATGTTTTGGAGTTTTTTTTTCATTTGTTTACCCCACAAGAACAAACTATTTATTGTTTCTTAAGCTCCTACTTGTTTGTTTGAGGCACTTGACTTATCCAAAACAGTTTTGGATGTGTTACTAATTATCTCATGAACCTATTTACTGACAACCAATAATGATGTTTGTTCAATCAACTATATGTATTTAAACTTGTTTTATTTAGTATCTACTGGTTCTGATGAAGTCCTGGGGGGATGAAAGCCCTTTACCAGTTTGTACTTAGAATAAAATTTGTTTTACTTAATACACTGGTGCTTTGTATTTTTGTCCGACTACTGCACAAGTACTGGAGATTTACCGAGGGGTTTATGTCTAAGGTTATTCGATCCTTAGGCTGTGTATTACCAGTGTTTCTTTGGACCTGTGGTTTTCATTGGACTTATTACTTATTTGTTGGATTTACACTACATGAGCCTCTTGTGTTGGTTATTACCTCCTTAATTGCACATTAACATGCCATTTACAGTTCGTTGCTCTTATTGAAAATGTCAGAGGGTGCTTTCTACAGATGCCATATTGGTGGGAATGCAGTACTGGCTTCATAAAAGCATGCAGAAATTGCACTTTCTGTCAAAAGCTGAAGCACCCAAGCACTCAATGCACAGTTATTTAACTCTAGCAAACTGTTACATTACTAGCAAGACAAGCATCAGGTTTTTTTTGTTTTCATCTCTGAGAAAACCATTTATTGAATTTAATTTTTTATTGTTGAGCAACTACAAGGCTTTTACTGTTCCTCAACTCTGAGTTGAGTAGGGTTGCAATTTCAGGTTTCTGCACAAGGTGCCTCATAAGCTAGTTAGCTATGGTTCTGTATTCCACATTTCAATACCCCCACTCCCACCCTTTCTTTTTAGTAGTTCTGGATGCTAACAAACTTTAATCCCTAATTACTTGATTTTCTTCTACAATATATTTCATCCTTTGTATTTTTTTTAAATACTCAACCCTGGGTTCTGCCAATTGACCCCCCTTCCATTTGTTTGTTTCTTATGGCTTTCTTTTATCGGTGTTTCAAGTGTACCTGAATTTGCAAATATTCTTTCATTCTTTAAATCATTTGTTTTATTTATATTTTTACCCCTGCAGCGTCATGTTTTCTATAGTTTTGTAGAAATTCAAAACTATGAGCTAAATTATAACATTTTAATGTCAGCATTGACATAAAATAAATTAATTAAAACTTAAATTATTGGAAATAGACATAAAACATACAAGGAAGTAAGAATTTGCAAATAAAAAACACAGATACAGTGGATATAAAAAGTATACACACCCTTGTTAAAATGCCATGTTTTTGTGATATAAAAAATTGAGACCACAGTAAGTCATTTCAAACCCCCCTTTAATGTGACCTATAACCTATACAATTCAATTGAAAAACATATCTGTTAGGGGACATTTTGGATTAATAGTAACATTACACAGCAAGATTGGACACCCTTTGCTAAGCGCCTTAAAGTACCTGATAAGTTGTGGCTGGTGGCAGTGAAGACTACCTTATAGTCTGGGTGGAAGGGCGCATAGCTAGTAAACGTTTATCAGCCTTTCCTAAGATCGAGTGCGAGTGTGTGAGTCAGCTACTTGGGTAGGGACACAAAGCAATGGTTGGACAGAGAGGGTGCTGGATCTCTTGGCCTGGCCACTCAGCTGAGATCTCAACTCTATAGCTGTGCCAGTTGGGAGTCATATTGGGGATCGGGAGAAACCAGCTCCATCAGAATGACTGTGATCTCTGAGTGCTCTTAATGGCAATTGCTCTTTTCTGTGTACTTGTCATCTTCCCAGTGTGTACATATCCCACTGTTGCAGTGGTGAGGATTGAGGCTCCTTGATTACTGGGCCAGTGGTGGGGCATCTCATACCTCTGTATAATTATTATATTGCAGCTTTTTTGTATTCCATAATTGATGTAAAATGCTTATCTTACATTTAACACCACCTGTTTGGTTTACTTCTACTGTGACATTTATGCTAATTACATTATACAAGCCATTATCAGAGTCAAAATCAGTACAATAAAACAGTGCATGCAGAACAAACAGTAATTATGGGGACTCAGATGGTGCGTGAATCAGCTGAAATGTTAGGAATATGCTTGTTTGTTCTCTCCACAAACTACTTAACCAGCCTTCAACTTTTATTTCTTCTAAAAATTAAGGAAACACCTTTTTCTGCCTGATAGTAATGTTTACATCATCAGGGAAGGGTACAAGCTTAGCTTAGTAATAAAAAAAAAAAGTATAGACTGTACCACTGGTCATCTACTTATTACAGTATTTAGCTTGTGCGTAGCAATACTGCCAACAGACTATTTAAAGCAGTGTGTAAGGTGACATATCTTACTAGGCAGAGTTTTCTTTGTGTACTGCTAGCATGGCAACCAGTTATTCCCTCATCTCACACTGGCGCATATAATAACCAGAGTATACTACATGGGCTAATGCTCCATTCAGTGACCAAGACATTCCTCTGTATAATTTTGTTTACCAGATGTTAGTCAGAATTTAAGCACAAATAAGGGCACTGTTCCAGGTGATGGCTGTCATTATGTAGTGAGTTATTTTCCCTATTAATGGTATTAAATTTACAGCTAGGTATGAATACAGTTGTAATACTGAGGGGCTAGTGTATGTGCTACCTAGGGAAAACGTATAGGAGTTTTAGGGTCTGGTTACAGGAACATATTAGGGACATAAAAAATAAAAAAAAAACTAGAGTCCCCTTGGAAGCCATTACATGACAGCACACAATTCTGATCCTGATTTTTTTAGGGGTTGTGTTCTGGAAGAATTGCAAGTTGGTATAGGTGAATGTGTGTCGTTTAAAAATAAATAAAAAAAAAAACCCTCTTGATTTTAAAGTATGGTACTTTGGAACCTTCGAGACTCAAGGAATGTAATTGGAAGTATGTGATTTAAATTGTATGCTTGACTAATTGTCTTGTGCAATATGTTGTATTTAAGTGTGTTTTGTAGTGCTTTTACTCTTGGAAGGCTATGCAAGCGGAGACGCTAAGGGTTTCATTAAAATTGTTTACTTCTTGGATCGGTGGTCTTGGTGGTATTTTAAAATTTTATTTTTTGTTTTTTTAAGTTGTATTTGTTATGCCTCTGTACAATACCCATTTGAAAGGTTTTCTAAAGCTTGAACTGACCATATACATTTTTTGAGGGTGAACAAATTAACTAAATTACACTGCTCTACATACTTTCATATGAAGACATACAAATACATGCCAAACCAAAGGTTAAGGTCACGGAGACAAAACATTAAGTAAAAAAACTGCTCAACACCCAGCATCGAATCCTTGCAGCATAATACCTTAAACTTTCTGTGTTGCAAGCCCATGGAAAATATGCAGATGACCCCCTTAAAAAATAAGTGTTTCAGCTACATGACTTAAAAATCCTATGATTTTACTTTTTGTCTTTATGTCTGTACTGAAGAGGTCAGAAAAAGGCAAACATATAGCAGGTGAGCCAAACTGTGTGCATGGAAAAGGTCTGTCTTTAAAATTGAGCAGTATTTCTATCTGTTAAGAGAAAGCTGCATATGCTGGTTTTAAAAGGTGAAACCAGATACTGAACTATGAAATGTGAACACATTAACTTATGAAATTATATTGATTTACAAATGCTGAATTCTTGAACCACTGCTTTAAATGCTCAATAATACCACTGCTGTAAAAGAGACAAAACAAACCATTACATGAAATGGCCTGTAAATTAGGTCTTACAACATACATATATTTCAGTGGTGGCTAGTGACTTCAAATCAAAGGAGGGCTGCAGGAGACAGCTGAAAGGGTGGGGCCAACAGGAAGGGGTGTGGCCAAATAGAAAGTGGTGGAGCTGTGCTAAAATCCACAAAAACTGGAACTTTAAATATGATATACCACAAATTACAGGTCAATTCCACTCAAGTGCTTTTAGAATTTATTGTAAAATATGTAACAAAAGTTCAATATACTTCCACACAAATCGATCTTCTCTAGCACCTTGGCCACACTTGCCTTTAACAGAGTAAACTCTAATCACTCATACTAGCAGCCTTTTATAATGTATAATTAAATTGGTCTATATCATGAAAATGGCATCTTAATATGTCGACTCTCAGTTGTTTGGCATGAAAATGTCGAACTCCAACATTCCCGAAAGGCCAAATCATTGATTTCTTTCTAACAGAAAGAAATCAGTTGGCCAAACACCAACACCACACAAACAAACATTTAAGTGGGGACCTTCCCCCTCACACCCCCTAACTAAATATTCTAACTCAGAGAATGCACTACAGTCAGGGAAAAGGCAGGTGTAACAACGGTCAACCACTTTCTTTCTGTTAGAAAAAAAATCAGTGATTTGGCCATTCAGGAAAGTTGGCGTTGGACATTTTCGTGTCGAACTGAGTCTCGACATTTTAAGATGTCAATCTCAAGATATAGACCCAATTAAATACACTTCCCTGGGTGCCAAACTGTCATTATGAGTATCCAATCAAGACTAAATGAAGTGTAGAAGAAAAACTGGCTACATGGCAGCTTACTTAATAGCTAGATGAAACAAAAAGGTTGTGAGGCATGAAAAAATAAATTACTTTTTAAATACATTACTGGAATGCCAGTCAAAATCAAGTATAAAAAATAAGCAGCACTCAACTCAAAACACTTCTCCTTGCACTGCAGTTCTAATTATAATTTATATTCAGCTTTATGCAATCTCTGTGATACCCCCACTTGCAGAAATGTTTCTTAACTAAAAAAGACCTGCTGCCTGACGACATCTACTTGTTACATGGGGAGAACATGATCAAAGTAAAAAATGAACATGAACTCATAAAACGGGTTTGTACAGTTTAACATTTGGTAAGCTGCTACTGGACAGTGGGCAGGCAAATGAACAGCTATATGAGCAACCCTTGGCATATTTTCTAAGGTATTATCTGGCTTTCAAATTTAGCCTCAATGGTTCATAAACCTTGTATGCTAACGTGGTTAGAGAATATCTGAATGGGTCTTGTCTAAAATAAAGTGAGTACATATGCTCACAAAATTGCAGTATACAGTTACAATACATCTCAGAGTAAAAAAAAAAAAAAAAACATTGCCTGGAGCTACTTTATGATGGCGTTCGTTAGAATGGCTGCAAACAGCACATCAGCAGTTCAGGATCGCACTGGTCTGGAGGAACTCAGTTAAAGTCGATTGCACTTTCTTCAGGCTGGCAGTCTGTTGGGTTTTATCGGGATTCCTGTCTAGGATTTGTTCATCATTATGTTGGTTACTGTGCCTCATTTGGAGATGCAAGGTTAAGAGCTAGGCAGATGGTTTTACAATATAAGTTTTGAAATGTGTGTTATGTAGTTTAGATGATTTACATGTCTTTTTCTTTCTTGCAGATAGGGTCTTGGAACACTGCGGGTGTAATTCGGAATAGGTGGGTATAAGGTGGAGCTTTCTCTTTACATATTAGAGTACTTACTTTTCTTCTTTTCTTTGTAGATGATGGTGGGACAAGTACCAGCTGTGGTGATACACCGTGAATTCACAGATGAAGGAACCAGGGGTGAGCGAGGAGGTTAAACATGGGGAGCACAAGTGGGCAACAGCTATCGACGGAAATTACTGAAGTGTGGATTGTTGAAGGCAGAAGGCACCATGCGGTGGCTTGAAAAGGGATTTGAAAGGTGATGTTTTGATAGGATGGATGTAGTCACTGGAATGGGGAGCCGAT